>NC_041385.1:862046361-862075541 GCF_002162155.2 Triticum dicoccoides | reverse complement strand
GCGCCACCGACCACGAGCGACCTGGAGAAGCTGACTGTGCGTGATCACTATAGTGGAAATGAGCCGATTCATACTGCAAGCGGTTCAGGTATGGCTATTGAACACATTGGTCATTCTGCTATTCACACCCTAGATCGTGATCTTCATTTGAATTATATTGTCCATGTACTCGAAGCCAACAAAAGTCTAATCTCTGCTAGTCATCTTGCGATTGATAATAACTCTTTTGTTTAAATTCATCCATATTCTTATTTTGTAAAGGAATAGGGAACAAGAAAGGTACTCCTTCAAGGAAAGAGTAGGAGAGGTCTCTATCGAGTTAGGCACACCGGATCCAATGTCAAGAAGCAAGTGCTAAGTGCTACCAAGCTATCCTTGGATAGGTGGCACTAACGTCTAGTGCATCTGTCTTCTGTTATTGTTAGCAAAGACATTAGTGAAAATAAACTCCCATGTGCTACATCCTTCCATAATGATTTTGTATGGGACGCCCGCCAGAAAGGCAAAAGTTACCAACTTCCTTATCCAGAGTCAATAAGTGATTCAAAATTTACTTCAGAACATGTGTTTTCTGATGTTTGGGGTCCTGCTTTTGTAATAGTAGGAAGAATAAAAAAATACTATCTGAGTTTCATAGATGACTTCAATAAATTCACATGGATCTATCTAATCAAACACAAGTCTGAGGTCTTCTAGAAATTTTTTGACTTTTAGAATCTTGTAGAACGACAATTTGACCGTACAATGCTTGCTCTTCAAACAGATTCGGGAGGGGAGTATGAAATATGAAACTCCCTTTTCACCAAGATAAGCATATCACATCAGGTCTCGTGCCCTCATGCTCACCAACAAAATGGTTCAGCAGAGAGAAAAATCGACATATTCTCAAAGTAGGCTTGTCCCTTCTTGCTCAAGTTTCCATGCCCCTTAAATTTTGGGATGAAGCTCTCATTGCTGCAACATACTTGATAAACCGAACTCCTAGCAAGGTTATGAACTTTGGGACACCCTTTGAACGGCTGTTTCATGAAAAACCAAACTACTCTATTCTTCGAATCTTTGGGTGTGCTTGCTGGCCCAATCTTCGACCCTACAATAAACACAAACACGCATTGCGGTCAAAGCAATGTGCTTTCCTTGGGTATAGCAACCTTCACAAAGGCTTCAAGTGCCTTACATCTTCACTGGCCGTATTTACATCTCTAGGGATGTTGCACTTGATGAAAATATTTTTCCTTTTTCTGTTCTCCACGGCAATGCCGGTGCTCGCCTACGTGCTGAAATAATTTTGTTATCTCTAGAGATATTAAATCCTACTTATCAATAGGCTGAATATCATGTTGATAATCATTTGTTTAATAGCTCTAACCCTGATGGAGATAGCGGTGAAAAAATCAGCTCTCCAAACCGTGATTTTTTGCAGCAACAACAAACTCCTGTGTATCCTGGCGGCGCGGGGCACAAGGAGGATATGCCTGTGGGCGCCGATCTAGCGGCATCTGGCACTATTGCGCCTGAGACTAACCAAAGCAGGAGTAACTTCAGCAGTAATATCGAGTCCAACTTAGCAAATTTGTGCCAGCGCTTTACCGAGTTCATTCTATCGTGGAACTCGGCAAACTTGTGTCTGATGTTCATTGCTTGGATCTGATCCAACGTCTCGTCTAACAGCAAGAGGTCAGCCAGATTCATCCTCTGAAGTCCTTGGGAGTTAACCTCCGGTATGCTTGCATAGGGGGATGCCTTCTGCCAAGGCTGACCGCTGAGATCAGATACGAGCTCAAAGCCATATCCGAGATAGAGGCCGACCCAAGGATCTTGGAGAAGGTCTGAAATTGAGGCTTCGGGATTGCTGGGCCCCTAAGGTAAAGCTGAGAACCCAGTAAAGATGAGATCACCCCGAACGTCGACAACGAACTCTAGGTTGCCGAACTAGATTTCCTACTCAAGAGCGAAACTGTCGATCTGGTCAAGGTGACCTGTTGGGTTGGCGTGTAGAACGACGCTGCCAAACATGAAGAGATAGCCAGGCACGAAGACATCCCCGGTCCGGATGACATCGACACTTACTAAGTGAGCCATCCATCATTTGACGATCCTACAGCAGAACTCTCAATGAAAGCACCAAAATGTCAGCGTCAAACCCGGCAGATCTCAGGTAGGGGGTCCCGAGGTGTGGATCCTAGATTGATGGGTAATAGGCAACGTAGAGACGGCATTTACCCAGGTTCGGGCCCTCTCGAGGAGGTAAAAACCTACGTCATGTTGATTGAATTGATGTGTTTGTATTCCAATTACAGGGTTGATCTACCACGATATCAGATGAACTAAACCCTAGGTGGTTATGGCGATAATGGTTCTCCCACGTACGGGATAAACCATGTGGTTTATATTGACACCAGGGGTACCTAGGGATACACATGGTTAGTCTGCATTAGGGGATAGACATGCTGGTTTTGCTACCAAACGTGGAGAATACGCCAAGTCTTTGGAGGTTTCCTTCCATCACGGGGTCGCTAGTCCGGCCTTCCTTCAATGAATCAAGAGCGGCCCACCAGTCCGGCCCATGAGAGATAGGGTGGCGGCCCGAGGACCCCTTAGTCCATGACACCCTCACCGGTCCACCCACATATGAAATTATCAAAGTAGCGAAAGCGAATATACTAAACATAATGGATGTAACTAGACGGTAATTCCCATGTGTCTTTGAGAATGCTTTGCTTATTATCAGATAACTCTCCGGTTTGTCCTCAATTACAAAAATGATTGGGTCACCTTACTGCACCTTTGTTACTAGTGCTACTTGTTACTTGTTAAGAATTTTCTTGCTACTAAACTATCTGCTACCTCTATTTTCAGTACTTGCAGAGGATGAGCGTGATGAAAAGATCTTTGATCAAGAGTTTGATTTTCATGGTGAAAATGTTGAGTTGAGTTGTGCACGCCCATTAACGTTTGCAAAGTTCACCTAACGTTTGCAAAGTTCACCCAGGTTCATACTGAAATGCGCGATTAAGCAACTCAATTTCGACTTCAAAATAATTAGATTGAGCATATGTGGACTCATATTGTCAACCAATAGATATACCAGCTCTTTTTCTATTAATGTACTTGTGACAATTAAAATTTATCTGTTTGTAAGCTATGAGATTTTTATTTTGTTGTGAACTATTTATTATTACGATGTAAGAACTATGTGATTTATTTTATTTCAACTATCTACAATATTCTCTTTTTAGTTGGATTTATATGCATGAAAGTCTAAACGGGTTGGCTAGTTGGGCACACTCGCTAGATTTGGGCAGATGCGGCCTGACGGCGCGTCTCCAACCATCCCAAACGGACAAATAGCGGACTAAATCTATTTCCATTTAGATCGGCATGTTGGAGGTGGCCTTTTGCATGAATGACTAGACTTACTATGATTTAAGGAACCATGCAAAGCGAGCGCACATTTCGATTTAAAATCCGGCAAAATGCCAAAGTAGAGTATTACAATTTCGTAATCTCACTTAATTAAAACAGTTCATATATATTTATGCCAGCCATGGTCTCTTAGTTGGCCACGTCGTGCTTATTGTCGTCCTACTTTCCGTAGGCAGAGACGGGGCAGGTCCTTCCCAGTCCGATGGGCGTCTTGAGTGTGATCTTTGAGTGGTCGTTCTTGTGGATGTACATGTCGCAGATGGTGACCCAGATGATGAGCTCCTTGCTCTTGACCCCCTGTGATGCGCTTCATCTTGCAGTCCTCGACGAAGGCCATCACCTCGGTGATGAGTGTTCTCACTGTTTCCATCTTTGCAATGGGAATGAACACTTCTTGGAACTCCGCAATATCTTCTTACACGTACTCTTTGGCTACTAGCCTTCGGTATCTTTCTTGATCTTAAATTCCCACTAGAGATCTATGGCTCTATGGTAGTCCGGAAGATTCACAAGCTCCCATGCATTGTTATCGCACATTGATCCCAACACCTCGTCCATTACCTAACGCCAACAGTCCTTCGTATTTGCGTCTTCAAAACACGCCGGTTCCTCGGCACTTACTAGACATTGCCGCCCACTCCTTTTCATCTTATCCGGGTCAATTGTCCGAAGAGAACTCTCTGAATACACGTAATTGACTCTTCCAGGAACCAGTAACATGTAAGCACACTACAAGAAATCGGTTATTCCATGACAGATTTCTGATGACGTTCCCAGAAACCATTGTAATCTATGACAGATTTACCTGCTTCATCATGCAATCTGTCATGGGTTAGCGAGATAGGAGTTCATATGATGGACCGTCATGGATACCGTCACGAGTTGACCAAGTGTACACCTAACAGACCATCATGGATGGCTCATGCTGATGTGTCATGCGTGTCCAACCCACACATGTGTCGGGCTTACTTTTTTTTTTAAATTTGTTCGAACCGTGGTGGACCGCCTTATGTGCTGCGTCGTTTGGACATTGCTTCAAGCTGACGTGTCATGCATTAAGATATTTGATTAGGAAAATGGACTGCTCCTGTTGTTGCGTCGTGTTGACGCTGCTTCTTTTTTTAGTAAAAAAACGGAGTTTTTTTTTTGAGACAAGCTCCGAAGCTCTTTATTCCGACGTCACAATGTTTACAGGGACGAAAGAAAGGCCTCCCGGCTGTCCCAACCAAACATGCCGGCCAGCCGGAAGGGATAATGCGTGCTTCGCGAGCTTGTGAGCCTCGATATTCGAGCTCCTAAATTCGTGAGAAATATTACAAACTTGGAAAGATAATGTATGCTCTATTATTTCATGTATGATTGCTCCATACTCTGTCGGATTCTTCTATTGGATATCTTGTACCACCACCTTTGCATCGGAGGCCACCTGGATGTTTGTCACTTTCAAGTCCTTAGCTAGAGCTAGAGCCTCCCTGATCGCCATGCATTCGAGAGTCGCCGGTTCTGAAATCCCTCTAAAGACCACAGCCGAAGCTCCCAAGAAATTTCCGTCTGAATCTCTAGAAATCGCTGCTACAGCTCCATGTCCTCTTCCTCTCCCCACTGCAGCATCAACATTAAACTTTGCTAGCCCGACAGATGGAGCGATCCAACCTGATCGTCTTGGAGCAGGTCTTGCAATCTGCCTCGATTTGATGGACTGCAGTGCGTTGAGTTCATTCACGTAAGAATGTACAAAAGCTTGGACTGAAGACGGGCTTTGATAGATATGCTCGTATATTGCCTTGCGACGTGCTCCCCATAGTGCCCAAAGAGTTACCACAAAGTTTGTAAACTCATCATGAGATAGCGCCTCTTGCATGGAGAAAAGCCACTTCTTCGGATCCGGTTCCTCGTTGCTGTTCAGCACATCAATGATGCGTTTAGAAGACAGCGCCCATGTGCTTCGAGAAACAGTGCATTTTAACAGCGCATGCCTCCACGTGTCTTCGGCCCCGCACAGGCAACATGCGACCGAGTTCGCCATGTTACGATGATGCAAAAGTGCAGCCGTCGGAGTGGTCCGCCTAGCAAATCTCCACAGGAAGATCTTAAGTTTCGAAGGTACCTTGATTCCCCAAAGCTTTGTCCAACCATCGCCATAAGTGTTTGTGTGAGAAGATCCATCTTGCTCATATAACCAAGCTTCACGACTCAATTTTCTCTGCTGAATCATCCTATAGGCCGTTCTCACCGAGAATATCCCCCGCCGATCTTCACTCCATGCCCAAAAATCTTCAATGTGTCTGGTGCAAAGAGGGATCTGCAATATTGCCTCCGCATCTATCGGTATAAAGGTTGACCAAACTAGCTGCTCATTCCATGAGGATGTGGCATGGTTGATTAGTTCTGACACTTTCCGCGGCGGTTGTTGAACAAGAGATGTGATCGGTCTCTTCATGAGTGAACTAGGTATCCAATTGTCAAGCCATATGTCAGTCGTTTCAGTAAAAAAAACGGAGTGATGCTGCTTTGTCCCGACTGTTGGGCCGCTGTAAGTACATTTTTCATTTTATAAAGATATAATAAAGAAGAATAAAAAACTGTATGGTTTTCTCTATTTAAAAAGTGAAGACGGCAAGAGGGGATCGAACAAGGGACCACATGCTTAAACGGCAAGAGGGCAATGTCTATGTTACTGGTTTGTGCCTTTCTAAGTTCTAACATAAACCGAACAAAATATTTTAGTTCAAAAGAAGAGGTTGAACGTGGATTTGAGCCACGTAGCACTAACCTCTACATTCCAACGAGCCAGGTTTTCCCCTAAACAAAAAGACGAGCCAAGCTTTTTAGTTTTTTAGTTATTTTCACATGTAGGCAACAATATGTTTTTTCTTGTGAAAAGACAACAGTAGTTATGTAGTTTACTACACAGCATCAATGTATAGAAAACATTTGTGAAATCTTCTAAAAAATCCATGCCAATTTTATGAATTAATAATATTATTCCATGCCCAAATATAGGAATTTTCTATGATAGTATGATATTATTATCATTTTTCCAATAGGTTGCAAATAGAAGTTTCAGTTATCCCTAAGTATATTTTGACAATTTTATCTATTTCATATGAACTAAGATAAAACATAATTCCTTAAGAAATGGAAATGTTTTAAACTATATTTGAGTTACATATACATCAAATTAGCATTGACTCCAATAAGCACACATAAATTCATTTAAACTATAGAAAATATTAAATCATCTCTAAAATTATTGAAACTCTTCTAGAACAAAATATATGTATTATAGTACATGTAACAATTCTATAGGTGTACGCCACATGTTTTAATTTAAAAACAAAACCGCAACTGAATGGAACTAGAACCTGAGACATGAATTTTAAGCGGTTAGCTCATTCCCACATGGCAACTATTTTTTCGTGATATGAATGGGACTTTTTTTTCATTAGTAAAGTATATAAAGCCACACTTTTAAGGCCGGGGCCGAACCACCTGTAGCTTTGAACAATCATATTTGTGTGAAAGAGTGTTCCTTACGATTAACAAAAATTTCCAACTTACATTTTAAAACAGTTACTTTTTTTAAATGAGAACATTTTTTTTAAAATGTTAATATTTTTTTAAAATGTTAACATTTTTTAAAATGTTCAACATTGTTTTTGTTTTTGAAAAAATGTCCAACATGTAGTTTTATTGTTTTTTAATTCCAAAAAATGGAAACGAAATCCAAAAAACATGAAAATTGGCATGGTGTCATTATATGCCCCTTGTAGGGCGTGATATAAAATTGAGAATGTTTCACAAAATTTATGAGAAATCGAACCATCTCCGAAAAGACACATGGTTTGGAGAGAAAATTGGTCTAGTTTAAACGCGGAAGGGACCGATGCTTCATATGTTGGTATTCAAAAAACTTATACACTCAAGATACATCATTGAATGATCCATCTCAATATTTAGCACCTTTCTGAGTCCGTTTGCTATATTTAAGCCACTAAATGCATTGCTAGATATTTAATGGATGAGGTAAATACACTCGAAGTCACAGAACATGCACGCAATAGACAGTTTGGTGCACAAACTTGTAAAATACATGTTTCTTTTCATGTAACTTGTCGTCTTGTTCATATACGGTTCTTCCTACCATATTTTGCACTACATTTTCTCTTATCTAGATTTTAAATTTATATATATTGAATTTCAACTAAAAATGAGTTGATTTGTTTGAAAGAATTAATATTCATTCATTGTGAACTTTATATATGAACAATCGGTATAATTAGGCCTTACATGTATTCAAATAATTAGGACATGGGGCCGCCGATCCTGGACCCCAAACATGGAGTTTTTTGGTTTTTTAATTTTGAGCAATGTAAAATAACTCTAAAAGCATGAAAATTGGCATGGTGTCCTCATATGATCCCTATAGGGCATGGCAAAAATTTAAGAAAGTTTTGCAAAAGCTATGATGTACATGGCTTAGAAACTGAACCATCTCCGAGGAAGACACGTGATTTTGAGAGATAATGGGTCTAGTTTGAAGGCGCAACGACCCGTGCTTCATCTGTTGGCATTGGAATTTTTTCAACACGCAAGATACACGATTACACGATACATGTCAGAATTTGGCATCTTTCTGAGTCTGTTTGTCATATTTAAGCCATTAGGTGCATTTCTAGACATTTAATGGATATAACAAATTTGAACTGCAGGTGGTTAAAAGCTTGACAAATTTTGATTGAAAAATCATATTTGTCTTCTTGAGTCTATGTTTAGGCCTTATGAAAGAAAAGGATAGGAATTCCAAATATAAGGGCGCCAAGCCTTGATCCCGAACAAGGAGTTTTTTAGTTTTTTAATTCTGAAAAATGAAAATGAACTCTGTAAATATGAAAATTTGCATGATGTCATCATATGATCCCTCTATGGTGTGGACATTTTTTGAGTAAGTTTTGCAAAATTTATGGCGTACATTGCATAGAAATTGAATCATCTCTCAAGAACAAACATGGTCTTGAGAGAGAACGGGTCTGGTTTGAAGGCAAAGCCACCGATGCTTCATATGATAGATTTGCAAGTTGTTGAAAGGATGGCAAAATTGGGTTGAAGAATATATTTTGTGCTCTTGAGTCCATTTAGTCCTTATACAAGAAAATGAAATGAATTGTAAACATGAGGGTGACTCAACCAAGCAACCAATGCCACCACCATGCTTTCATGATGATCCATCGAAGAATAACGTCCAAGGTACCGGCTCTACATAATTAATGCTAGGCTTATGATGCTGGGTGACGAAATCGGCTATTACTTGCCCTTTGACTGCTTTAGCCGATTCGTACCTCAAGTCAAATTCTGATAACACGAGAATCCACTTTCCCACTCTCCCATTCAGTATTTGCATCGATAACATGTGCTTGATCACATCAGCCTTGGAAACAACCGTACACTCAGCCGATAATAAGTAATGCCGCAACTTGGTGCAAGAGAAATATAGGCATAAACATAACTTTTCGGTAGGAGAATATATCGTTTCTGGATCTAGAAGTCTCCTACTCAGCTAGAAAACCACTCGCTCCTTTCCTTCAAACTCTTGCATTAAGGCCGATCCAATTGATTTGTCATCGGCCGATACGTATAACTTAAAAGGCTTACCCTGCCGAGGAGGAACCAGCACGGGTGGACGCTTCATATATTCTTTTATCACCTCAAACGACTTCTGTTGTACGTCACCCCATCTAAATTCTTGATCATTTTTTAACTTTAACAAGGGAGAAAACGGTAGAACCCTTTCCGACAAATTTGAAATAAACCTTCTGATAAAATTAATCTTGCCAAGCAAAGATTGTAACTCCGTCTTAGTAGTCGGGCGGCACTGCTTCGTCAATTGGCTTCACAATCATGGCCAAAAAGCTAAGCACCGGGCAACAACGTGTAAAACAGAATTTTGGGCAAAAACGTATATCGGTAACCCGACGTTGCCCGTGTACATGAAAACTGGGCGAAAACATGGTCCGTGCTAGTGATTTTGGCCAAAAAGCTAAGCGCCGGGCAACAACGTGTAAAACAAACATTCAGGCAAAAACGTGTATCAGTAACCCAACGTTGCCCGTGTACATGAAAACTGGGCAAAAACATGGTCCGCGCTAGTGATTATTGCCAAAAAACTAAGCGCCGGGCAACAATCGTGTAAAATGGACTTTCGGGCAAAGACGTGTATCGGTAACCCGATATTGCCCATGTACACCCGACATTGCTCGTGTACATGAAAACTGGGCAAAAACATGGTCCAATCCCACAATTGATCCTGGCTGTCCATCCCACAATTGACGGGCGACCGCGGTCCAAGTGGGCTGACGTCCCCCTTGTCATAGATGGCAGGGATCATCCTGCCCACCTTCCGGAAGACGTGGGTCTGCCGCCCACTCTCCTGTCGCCAACCATAACAACATCCGAGTCAGCAAGATGATGTACGACCCGGGAAGCCGCATCAACCTCTTGTCCTTGCGGGCCTTTGAGCAAATGCAGATCCCTCGTAGCCAATTGTCTCCATTCATGGGTTTCTGCAGTGTTAGCGGGACTGAAATGGAACCCCTTGTGAAAGTGGCGCTCCCTTTCACGTTTGGGGGCCCTGATAACTTCCGGACGGAGGCCCTTGTATTCGATGCCGCCGATACACCACTACCTTACAATGGTTTGCTAGGTAGGCCTACTATCGGAAAGTTTGCCTCCCTGTACCATGGGTTGTACAACATTGTCAAGATTTCGGGACCCAATGGAGTCATCACTCTGCATGGCGATCTGAAGGATGTCATATGTTGTTTGCAACTAGAAGCTAAGAAGGCAGCGGCGGCAAGAGGCACGGTGGCGGCATCGACGCCGAGTGCTGTGGTGGCACCCACAGCAACTGGCTCATCCTCCCCCACTAGGCCCAGTGCTATTGGGGAGGAATCCGAGAAGTGCAAAACGGGTCTGTCTGGCAAGAAGCACTTCAAATTGTGCAGCAAGCGCGATGGGGAGGCCGCCCCACCTACAACTAAAAAAGTAAAAGCTAGCCATCTCGCCCCGGCAGCTGAGACCAAACAAGTGCCTATCTCGAAGGATGGCAGCCACACCGTCTCCATCGGTGTTGGCCTCTCTGACAAATAGGAAAGTGCGCTCATCGCCTTTCTCCGGAAGAATATCAGCCACTTCGCGTGGGAGCCTTCTGATCTCCCCGGGGTCCCGAGAGAGGTGATTGAGCACAAACTTGCGAAAAAATCGGGCGCCAAGCCCGTCAAGCAAAAGGTTTGACGACAGGCACAAGACCGGTAGGAGTTCATCGCCGGGGAAATTGCAAAGTTGATAAAGGCTGGTTTTATCTGAGAAGTATGGCATCCGACTTGGCTTGCCAACCCTATAGTGGTGCCTAAGGCTAATGGGAAAAAGAGACTCTGTATTAACTATGGCGATGTCACTGATGTTTGTACAAAAGATCCATTCCCCCTTCCTCGTATTGATAAAATTGTAGATTCGACTGCCGAGTGCGACCGGTTATCATTCCTGGATGCGTATACCGGGTATAATCAGATTAAGATGGATGTAGAAGATGAAGAGAAGGCAACATTCATCGCCCCTTGCAGTACATATTGTTATACCTGCATCCTTTTGGGTTGAAGAATATCGGATCCACCTTCCAGAGGGCTATTCAGATTGGCTTTGGCTCCCAATTGCACTGCAACGTTGAAGCGTATATGGATGATATAGTTGTGAAGACCAAGATCTTCAACACGCTCATCGAAGATTTGCGGGAAACTTTCGACAACCTCAATAAGATACAGTTGAAGCTCAATCCCGAAAAATGCGTGTTCGGGGTGCCTTCCAGTAAGCTCCTTGGGTTCTTGGTATCCCATAGGGGTATCGAGGTAAACCCGGATAAGATTCAGGAGATCAAGCAGAAGCAGGCCCCTAAGTGCATAAAGGACGTCCAACGTCTGAACGGATGCATCACTGCCCTCGGGAGATTTATCTCTCGGTTGGCGGAAAAAGCACTCCTATTTTTCAAGATCTTGAAGAAGACTGGTTCCATGGAATGGACGCTGGAAGCAGAAGGTGCCCTCCAAAGTCTAAAAAAATATCTTGCCTCCCCGCCAATCCTTGTCGCGCCTCAGCCACGCGAACCCTTATAGTTGTACATCGCTGCAACGACTCAAGTGGTGTGCGGGGCCTTGGTGGTTGAGCGGGAGCAAGAAGAAGTACCAGAAGCAGGTCTACCGGAGACAACCGCAGCCGCTGAAGCCTGAGAACCAAAGGCCCCCGGCAAGAGGTTAGTGCAGCGGTCTGTGTATTTCATCAGCACTATTTTGCGGGATGTGTTCGGGAATGTTGCATGGAAAACAAAAAAAATTCTACGCACACGCAAGATCTATCAATGGAGATGCATAGCTACTAGAGGGGGAGTGTGTCTATGTACCCTCGTAGACCGTAAGCGGAAGCGTTAGAATAATGCAGTTGATGTCGTCAAACAACTTCACGATCCAACCGACCAAGCACTAAGCGTACGGCACCTCCGCGTTCACCACACGTTCAGCTTGGTGACGTCCTCGACTTCTTGATCCAGCAAGACGGCGAGGTAGTGGGGGTCGCCGGCGGAAGGGATGGAGTGGTGACGTAGGAGGTGGTCGTTCGCTGCAGGTCGGGGGTCGAGGGATTGTGGGGAATTGTTCGAGCTCAGCGGTGGGAGATTCAGTGGGAGGGACGCGACGGGACGGAGGCTAGGGTTCACCCAATCGGATGCCCTCTTCGCCTTACACGCAGCCCCTCCACCCACAAAGAGCCACACAAGGGCATACACATCGAATGGCGAAAATGCCCTCGATGGTCACCCAAATCTATAGGCGGTGGCACACCCTTCCTACAGACAAGGGCAAGCACCGATGCACCACCCTCCGCAGTCACCGGCGGCTAGAGCCCACCCTGGCCAGGCCCCGTATGTCACTGTAATACACAAAGGCAGCAAGAGTGTAAAAACGAGGCACTATTTATTGCTAGTCACATCAGACTCGATCCAACGGTCAGGATCATTTCGTCTGAAGATTCAAGGGCTGGGATATGTTTGGACACACAATCCGGCGGTCCACATTGCAAGTGCCCTGAGAAGGCTCGATACTTGCCTGGACTCGGACAATGGGATACTCATTCTGATGGACTATATATATGCCAGCCAAATATCTAGCTAAACCATGAGATATCCATGTACATTGTCATACGTATATCACTACACACCTAGCAGGATGCAATTCATTAATGTTTTATATTGTTTCATCTTTCTCTTCACATGACGAATGCATGCACGCACACCATGTGTGGCTCTCACTCGAAACGGCTGCACTGTTGTGTGCGTTTGAACCTCGCCAAATTAACCATGCATTTACATTGGAGTTTGTGATGTAATCAAAAGAGGCCCCGGTGCAGTGGTGGCCATGCTTTGTCTTTGTGTGATTTTTTTTCTAAATCTTATTTTTATTCTTAGATGCTCTTAACATTTTCGATACATAGGGAGTATGAGTACCCCGTCGACATAATGATCCAAGGCTTGTTGCATGCACATGCAGAACGTGCATGGACGCTTTGCTGTAGCGTGAGCGTGATCGGCGTCGTCCTGCAGGCTGCAGCTTCCGCCTCCAGGAGCCGTTGACTCGCAACATTCCAGCAGTTGGCCGCGAGCGACGAGAGCAAGCATCCATCGTGTTGTGACTTGTGACAAGGGAAAAGTCGACGTCGGCATCAAGGTGTGCGGCTGTACCCGCGGCCGGCAGTGGTAGTCGGGATTTCACAACTGGGATTCAGACTTTCAGAGACGAAGGCTGCCTTGCTGCTTTGAGATCCGTACTGCCAGGTGTCACTCAAAGAGTGGGTCTCCAGATTAGAAGTATACGACCCACTCCGGTGACTCGCACACGACCATCGCCATCAGCGCCGCCCAGACGGCCGTCATGACGAGCGCGGTGAGTGCGATCATCCAGGTGCGCCACCGGTCCTAATCCACCGGGATGGCATGCTTCGATGATTGTGGCGATGGCGCAACGCGTGCTTTGGCAGCCACGACGATGCCACGAGGGCAGCCTGGCTACTTCGACAATGTTGTGACGACATCTTTTGAGGTCGTGGTGTGCTCTGATGGTTGCAGTGATGCTATAGCATCAACATGTCAGTTTCAATGATGTTGCAATGATGTGCTTCAACGGACGTAATAGGTGCTTCCACAGCCATGGCGGTGCTACGACAGCAACTCGGCTGCTTTGATGATGTTGCTACTGTGTGCTTCAATAACCTTGCCGATGTTGAGATGAACCGCGAAAGTGGTGTCCTTCGGGCGGTCATGGCAATGCTGCGACGCCGTGCTTTGACGACTGTGTCGATGCTGCGGCAGCGTGCTTTGGCGTCCACGGTGATTCCGCGATGGCAGCCTGACTGCTTCGACAATGTCGCGATGACATGCTTTGAGGTCGTGGTGCGCTTTGACGGTTGCGGCGATGCTATAGCGGCAAGATATTTGTTTCAGTGATGTTGCGATGATGTGCTTTGACGGCCGTGACAGGTGGTTTAGCAGCCGTGGCGATGCTATGACGACAACCCAGCTGCTTCGATGATGTTACCTGGCGATGCTACGACGGCAACCCAGCTGCTTCAGTGATGTTGTGACGGTGTGCTTTGACAGCCGTGTCGATGTTGTGATAAACCGCGATGACGGCGTGCTTCGATGACCGCGGCGAGGCTCCGACGAATGCCCAACTTCTTCGAGGATGCCGCGGCGATGTGCTTCGCAGTCGTGGCAGTGCTGCCACGTTGGCACCGCTGTTTCGACGATGCTACGACGGCAGCCTGGCTGCTCCATTGATGCTGCGATGGTATATATGCTTGGACTACAACGACGGCGGCCGAGGAGTCAAAGATGCTACTCTAAGCATAGCTATATCGAAGCAATCATGACTCCATAAGCTTTCTAGTACCAAATCCAACAAACACCCACAATGAACGTCAAAAGAGACTCTTTTGTGCTAGTGAACTTTAATAGTAATAAATAGTTTGGAGACCCATAGGATGTTTCAGGATTTTCGTAGATAATAGATTTGTATTTGTGTCTTAATTTTTCTATGTGTTGTTAAATTAATCATTACATGCAAGAACACAGACAGCACGATAGAGAACGGCGTTTCGGTGCCCGGGTGCATCTGCACCCGGTCAAAAACAATTCGTAAAAAATTCAGAAAAATTCAAAAAATTCTAAAAGAAAAAAAATTGGGTGGTAGACAATTTGATGCGTGAGGTACGCTCCAATTTTCAAAACATTTGGACTTCTGTGCAGCTCTCAGCAAAAAAGACAAATCAGACCAGAACAGTATATGAACAGTACACATTTTTACAGACCTCCGATTTGTTTTTTTTGCTGAGAGCTGCACAGAAGTCCAAATGTTTTGAAAATTGGAGCGTACCTCATGCATCAAATTGTCCACCACCCAATTTTTTTTTGAATTTTTCTATTTTTATTTTGATTTTTTTCGTGGGCGTAAGTGCAGATGAGCTCGGGCTCAGATTCAAATTTTCCGTCATAATGTTCTCTCAGGAGGTTTACCGCGTCAAATAATTGTGTAGCAACCCTTGAGAACAAATGATAAAAACAGACACTAGGATTTCGCGACAAAACGAAACTACTCTAGGGACGACTCTGCATGCACGATATTTGGACGATGGCTTTCTTGAACAGTGCAGATTTGTTAAACTAAACTATCCAACGGATGTTGTTGCCATCGTCCACGAATCGTGCACAAAGGTATCGTCTGTGTAGCACTGCTCGGCGACAAAATCCAAGCTTCTTGTAAAGGTTGACACTTGGAGAGATGAGCGATGTAACGACACCTGCTAGCTATCTGTATCTATAATGGTAGTATTTTCGAAAATGGTAGTACTACTGTCCTATTTGTATGCTGCCATAAGGAAGTCTGCCCATATCCCAAGAATGGTTCAGGCCTGCACCCTAGATTTGATTATACTACTAGCTAGTGTATATTAAATTATGAATATACTACGTCAATCCTCTGTCAGTTTGTTTGTTTCCACATGTTATCCAGATGAATATATATGGAGGCCATAGGTTACCAATTAAGCTATAACATGGTGAGGAGCTTGCATCAAACCAACAAGGGAAACAATGGAAATAAGGCTGGTGCTTATCGTTGCGTTGTGCTCGAGTGCTGCTACCATAGTTACGTGTAGTAGCACAGGGCTACACATGGAGCTCATCCATGTTGATGGCAAGGGGAACTACACAGTGGCGGAGCGCGTGCAGCGCGCCATGGCCAGCAGCCGGCGGCGCTTGACGTCCTTTGTCGACGTGAGCGCACCCATCCACTGGAACACCAGCCAGTACATTGCCGAGTACCTGATCGGCAACCCACCGCAGCGCGTCGAGGCCCTCATCGACACCGGTAGCGACCTCATCTGGACGCAGTGCTCCACCTGCAGCCTCAAAGGATCCTGCGTCATGCAGGGCCTGCCCTACTATAACACGTCCAAGTCGGACAGCTTCCACCCCGTGCCATGCAATGACACCTTGTGCCTAGCCAACCGGGCGCACTCGTGCCACCGGGATGGCAGCTGCGCTTTCGGGGCCTTCTACGGCGTTGGCGACGCTAGAGGGTCTATCGGCACGGAGGTCTTCGCCTTTGAACATGGCTCAGTGACGCTCACGTTCGGCTGCGTCGACACGCTGAAGTTCACTCCGGGGTCCCTTGACGGGTCGTCGGGCCTCATAGGGCTTGGCCGTGGCCCCTTGTCGCTCGTCTCCCAGATAGGTGCCAGCAAGTTCTCTTACTGCCACACCCCCTACCTCCGCAGCAACGCCACTCCCGGTGCCAGGAGCCACCTTTTCGTCGGTGCCTCGGCGAGCCTTAGCGCCGACAGCCCTGTGATGTCCATGTCTTTCGTGCAAGGCCCTAAAAAGTACCCATTCTACTATGTCCCACTCATCGGGATAAGCGTTGGACAAACAAGGCTTTCCATCCCACCGATGGTGTTCGATCTGAAACCAAACGGCACCGGCGGCGGTGTCTTTGTCGACTCCGGTAACCCCACTTCGGTTCTGGTCGATGGGGCGTATAGGCCTCTGAGAGAGGAGCTCCGGAGGCAGCTAAACGGGAGCCTCCTGCCGCCACCAGCCGGCAGTGGGATCGACCTGTGTGTGGCAGTGGCGCAGGAAAAGGCTGTGCCGTCCATGGTGTTCCACTTCAGTGGCGGAGCGAACATGGTGCTGCCGCCAGAGAATTATTGGGTGCCGCTGGATGATTCCATGTCATGCATGGTGATGCATGAATCCAGCAGCGTGAGCATCATCGGCAACTTCCAGTTGCAGAACATGCACTTGCTGTACGACCTTACTAAGGAGGAGCTCTCTTTCCAAACTGCCGACTGCAGCTCACTTTGATCACGCCCACGTTAATTGTACGCATGCATAAATATGATTGCGAATCGAGATTCTTTGGTAAGTATTTGTGCCATGTGCATTGAAAGGGATACATTTAATTCAACACATGCATATGTCACTACTAGAATCTGGTTTTGTGCCGAGTTCCGGAACTTTAACGAGTTCATTCTATCGTGGAGGTTGGCAAACTTGTGTCTGCTGACTTTGATTCAAAATTGAACTCCGTAGCTAGTGATACGCAACTTGGCAGACTTAATAGTTCTCATATTTCCAATGAAAGAGGACTCGACAAACTAACTAAACTTGGCTGAATCTTATGTTCACCCAGTTCCTAATAGAAACAACTCGGCAAATCTGGCAGGTGGGCCCTGTTGTCGAGTGTCAATTCGATCAATACTTATGGAAGTTTTTGGGTCATTAGTTGATTGAGAACTGCTATTGATATTGATGCTTCGATGAATATATCTCAGTCGATGACCTATCCATCGTCTATCTAACTGGTTGATTGCCTTGTGTTTGTGGGCTGCTTGTGCTTGTAGACCGAGATCAATGGAGTGCATGAAAAGGAAGGGAGCGGAGGAATGTTCTAGGATCAGTCGTGCACATTTTCAGAATTAATGGAACCACGACTGTTAAGTTGTGTGAGCCAAATTCTATTACCGTGTTGGACTAAACGTAGTACAACCGGTATGGATGTTGCGTTGTGTTAAACGATAGGCTCGTAAACATGTATAGGGTGTAATGTGGCGTGTTGTCACGACTATGTATGTGTGCGTGTAATCTACATACTGCAGGTTGTTAGGCTAGAGCTTATCTTATCTATGTATAGCTTGGAGTAGGGGAAAAGCCTATCAATAACATGTGCCCTCTGTAATCTTTCTGTGCTATATAAAAACTACGTCCCTGCAGAACTGCATACACTTCATTTTCTCATATGGTAATTAGAGCTTTCCTCAAAATTATCCATGGCGATGTCTTCAAGTTCCTTCCCCTCATCTCCATTTGTTCATGCCACCACCGAGAAGCTCACCAAGGGCAATCAAGCCCTGTGGCAGGCGACGTTGCTCTCCGCCATCCGGCGAGCTCAGATGGATACCTCGACGTCAACCAGCCGCCGCCATAGAGGGAAATCGACATGACCTCGTCTGATGGCAAGTCCACGACGAAGGCGGCAAACCCTGTCCTCCGAGCCTAGCATGCGCGAGATCAACAAGTCTTCTCCTATCTTCTGACGACGCTTCCTTGTGAGATGGCCATCCAGGTTGCATCTTGCCACACCTCGGCAGAGCTTTAGAACATGTTGGAGGGGATGATTGCCTCTCATACCCGTGCTCACACAACCTACAGCAGAATCGCCTTCGCCAATCTGCAGAAGGGCAGTTCCTACATCACCGACTACGTCGGGACGGTTAGGTCCCTCTGCAACGAGTTGATCGCTACAGGGAGGAAGATGGACGAAGAAGATATCGTCTCCCACACCCTGGCAGGACTAGACGAGGACTTTTATCCTATGGTCTCTGCCATGTGCTCCCAGGTGGAATCGGACACCGTGGCCGAGCTGTTCTCGCAGCTGTTCAGCTTGGAGATGAGGATGAATCTTCGTGGTGGAGGATCGCAGTCCTCTACAAATGCTGCCACTCGAGGCCGCTTCGCCAAAAATGGCGGTGGGAGTGATGACCACGGCCGCAAGCAAGGAGGGAACGGGGGTGATCGTTGTGGCTGAGGCTACTCCAAGCCAGACGGTTGTGGTAGTGGTGGATAGAGCAGTGGCGGCGGGGGAAACTATACCAACCATGCATGTGCCCCCACGGTCCAGAGCCAGATCTGCGGTAAAATGGGCCACCCAACCTGGAAGTGCCGGAAGCGCTATGACGAGTCCTATCAAGGGGTAGAGGAGAAATCAGCAAATCTCGCCTCTCCACAATATGGGGTGG
The DNA here is from genome assembly GCF_002162155.2 of Triticum dicoccoides. Lineage (NCBI taxonomy): Eukaryota > Viridiplantae > Streptophyta > Magnoliopsida > Poales > Poaceae > Triticum > Triticum dicoccoides. The sequence continues at coordinate 862,056,722 of NC_041385.1, read as the reverse complement.
ATACCAACTAGTACCTTGAAAGTGGCGCCACCGACCACGAGCGACCTGGAGAAGCTGACTGTGCGTGATCACTATAGTGGAAATGAGCCGATTCATACTGCAAGCGGTTCAGGTATGGCTATTGAACACATTGGTCATTCTGCTATTCACACCCTAGATCGTGATCTTCATTTGAATTTTATTGTCCATGTACTCGAAGCCAACAAAAGTCTAATCTCTGCTAGTCATCTTGCGATTGATAATAACTCTTTTGTTTAAATTCATCCATATTCTTATTTTGTAAAGGAATAGGGAACAAGAAAGGTACTCCTTCAAGGAAAGAGTAGGAGAGGTCTCTATCGAGTTAGGCACACCGGATCCAATGTCAAGAAGCAAGTGCTAAGTGCTACCAAGCTATCCTTGGATAGGTGGCACTAACGTCTAGTGCATCTGTCTTCTGTTATTGTTAGCAAAGACATTAGTGAAAATAAACTCCCATGTGCTACATCCTTCCATAATGATTTTGTATGGGACGCCTGCCAGAAAGGCAAAAGTTACCAACTTCCTTATCCAGAGTCAATAAGTGATTCAAAATTTACTTTAGAACATGTGTTTTCTGATGTTTGGGGTCCTGCTTTTGTAATAGTAGGAAGAATAAAAAAATACTATCTGAGTTTCATAGATGACTTCAATAAATTCACATGGATCTATCTAATCAAACACAAGTGTGAGGTCTTCTAGAAATTTTTTGACTTTTAGAATCTTGTAGAACGACAATTTGACCGTACAATTCTTGCTCTTCAAACAGATTCGGGAGGGGAGTATGAAATATGAAACTCCCTTTTCACCAAGATAAGCATATCACATCAGGTCTCGTGCCCTCATGCTCACCAACAAAATGGTTCAGCAGAGAGAAAAATCGACATATTCTCAAAGTAGGCTTGTCCCTTCTTGCTCAAGTTTCCATGCCCCTTAAATTTTGGGATGAAGCTCTCATTGCTGCAACATACTTGATAAATCGAACTCCTAGCAAGGTTATCAACTTTGGGACACCCTTTGAACGGCTGTTTCATGAAAAACCAAACTACTCTATTCTTCGAATCTTTGGGTGTGCTTGCTGGCCCAATCTTCGACCCTACAATAAACCAAAACACGCATTGCAGTCAAAGCAATGTGCTTTCCTTGGGTATAGCAACCTTCACAAAGGCTTCAAGTGCCTTACATCTTCACTGGCCGTATTTACATCTCTAGGGATGTTGCACTTGATGAAAATATTTTTCCTTTTTCTGTTCTCCACGGCAATGCCGGCGCTCGCCTACGTGCTGAAATAATTTTGTTATCTCTAGAGATATTAAATCCTACTTATCAAGGGGCTGAATATCATGTTGATAATCATTTGTTTAATAGCTCTAACCCTGATGGAGATAGCGGTGAAAAAACCAGCTCTCCAAACCGTGATTTTTTGCAGCAACAACAAACTCCTGTGTATCCTGGCGGCGCGGGGCACAAGGAGGATATGCCTGTGGGCGCCGATCTAGCGGCATCTGGCACTATTGCGCCTGAGACTAACCAAAGCAGGAGTAACTTCAGCAGTAATATCGAGTCCAACTTAGCAAATTTGTGCCAGCGCTTTACCGAGTTCATTCTATCGTGGAACTCGGCAAACTTGTGTCTGATGTTCATTGCTTGGATCTGATCCAACGTCTCGTCTAACAGCAAGAGGTCAGCCAGATTCATCCTCTGAAGTCCTTGGGAGTTAACCTCCGGTATGCTTGCATAGGGGGATGCCTTCTGCCAAGGCTGACCGCTGAGATCAGATACGAGCTCAAAGCCATAACCGAGATAGAGGCCGACCCAAAGATGGGATCTTGGAGAAGGTCTGAAATTGAGGCTTCGGGATTGCTGGGCCCCTAAGGTAAAGCTGAGAACCCAGTAAAGATGAGATCACCCCGAACGTCGACAACGAACTCTAGGTTGCCGAACTAGATTTCCTACTCAAGAGCGAAACTGTCGATCTGGTCAAGGTGACCTGTTGGGTTGGCATGTAGAACGACGCTGCCAAACATGAAGAGATAGCCAGGCACGAAGACATCCCCGGTCCGGATGACATCGACACTTACTAAGCGAGCCATCCATCATTTGACGATCCTACAGCAGAACTCTCAATGAAAGCACCAAAATGTCAGCGTCAAACCCGGCAGATCTCAGGTAGGGGCTCCCTTGGTGTGGATCCTAGATTGATGGGTAATAGGCAACATAGAGACGGCATTTACCCAGGTTCGGGCCCTCTCGAGGAGGTAAAAACCTACGTCATGTTGATTGAATTGATGTGTTTGTATTCCAATTACAGGGTTGATCTACCACGATATCAGATGAACTAAACCCTAGGTGGTTATGGCGATAATGGTTCTCCCACGTACGGGATAAACCATGTGGTTTATATTGACACCAGGGGTACCTAGGGATACACATGGTTAGTCTGCATTAGGGAATAGACATGCTGGTTTTGCTACCAAACGTGGAGAATACGCCAAGTCTTTGGAGGTTTCCTTCCATCACGGGGTCGCTAGTCCGGCCTTCCTTCAATGAATCAAGAGCGGCCCACCAGTCCGGCCCATGAGAGATAGGGTGGCGGCCCGAGGACCCCTTAGTCCATGACACCCTGACCGGTCCACCCACATATGAAATTATCAAAGTAGCGAAAGCGAATATACTAAACATAATGGATGTAACTAGACGGTAATTCCCATGTGTCTTTGAGAATGCTTTGCTTATTATCAGATAACTCTCCGGTTTGTCCTCAATTACAAAAATGATTGGGTCACCTTACTGCACCTTTGTTACTAGTGCTACTTGTTACTTGTTAAGAATTTTCTTGCTACTAAACTATCTGCTACCTCTATTTTCAGTACTTGCAGAGGATGAGCGTGATGAAAAGATCTTTGATCAAGAGTTTGATTTTCATGGTGAAAATGTTGAGTTGAGTTGTGCACGCCCATTAACGTTTGCAAAGTTCACCTAACGTTTGCAAAGTTCACCCAGGTTCATACTGAAATGCGTGATTAAGCAACTCAATTTCGACTTCAAAATAATTAGATTGAGCATATGTGGACTCATATTGTCAACCAATAGATATACCAGCTCTTTTTCTATTAATGTACTTGTGACAATTAAAATTTATCTGTTTGTAAGCTATGAGATTTTTATTTTGTTGTGAACTATTTATTATTACGATGTAAGAACTATGTGATTTATTTTATTTCAACTATCTACAATATTCTCTTTTTAGTTGGATTTATATGCATGAAAGTCTAAACGGGTTGGCTAGTTGGGCACACTCGCTAGATTTGGGCAGATGCGGCCTGACGGCGCGTCTCCAACCATCCCAAACGGACAAATAGCGGACTAAATCTATTTCCATTTAGATCGGCATGTTGGAGGTGGCCTTTTGCATGAATGACTAGACTTACTATGATTTAAGGAACCATGCAAAGCGAGCGCACATTTCGATTTAAAATCCGGCAAAATGCCAAAGTAGAGTATTACAACTTCGTAATCTCACTTAATTAAAACAGTTCATATATATTTATGCCAGCCATGGTCTCTTAGTTGGCCACGTCGTGCTTGTTGTCGTCCTACTTTCCGTAGGCAGAGACGGGGCAGGTCCTTCCCAGTCCGATGGGCGTCTTGAGTGTGATCTTTGAGTGGTCGTTCTTGTGGATGTACATGTCGCAGATGGTGACCCAGATGATGAGCTCCTTGCTCTTGACCCCCTGTGATGCGCTTCATCTTGCAGTCCTCGACGAAGGCCATCACCTCGGTGATGAGTGTTCTCACTGTTTCCATCTTTGCAATGGGAATGAACACTTCTTGGAACTCCGCAATATCTTCTTACACGTACTCTTTGGCTACTAGCCTTCGGTATCTTTCTTGATCTTAAATTCCCACTAGAGATCTATGGCTCTATGGTAGTCCGGAAGATTCACAAGCTCCCATGCATTGTTATCGCACATTGATCCCAACACCTCGTCCATTACCTAACGCCAACAGTCCTTCGTATTTGCGTCTTCAAAACACGCCGGTTCCTCGGCACTTACTAGACATTGCCGCCCACTCCTTTTCATCTTATCCGGGTCAATTGTCCGAAGAGAACTCTCTGAATACACGTAATTGACTCTTCCAGGAACCAGTAACATGTAAGCACACTACAAGAAATCGGTTATTCCATGACGGATTTCTGATGACGTTCCCAGAAACCATTGTAATCTATGACGGATTTACCTGCTTTATCATGCAATCTGTCATGGGTTAGCGAGATAGGAGTTCATATGATGGACCGTCATGGATACCGTCACGAGTTGACCAAGTGTACACCTAACAGACCATCATGGATGGCTCATGCTGATGTGTCATGCGTGTCCAACCCACACATGTGTCGGGCTTACTTTTTTTTTTAAATTTGTTCGGACCGTGGTGGACCGCCTTATGTGCTGCGTCGTTTGGACATTGCTTCAAGCTGACGTGTCATGCATTAAGATATTTGATTAGGAAAATGGACTGCTCCTGTTGTTGCGTCGTGTTGACGCTGCTTCTTTTTTTTAGTAAAAAACGGAGTTTTTTTTTGAGACAAGCTCCGAAGCTCTTTATTCCGACGTCACAATGTTTACAGGGACGAAAGAAAGGCCTCCCGGCTGTCCCAACCAAACATGCCGGCCAGCTGGAAGGGATAATGCGTGCTTCGCGAGCTTGTGAGCCTCGATATTCGAGCTCCTAAATTCGTGAGAAATATTACAAACTTGGAAAGATAATGTATGCTCTATTATTTCATGTATGATTGCTCCATACTCTGTCGGATTCTTCTATTGGATATCTTGTACCACCACCTTTGCATCGGAGGCCACCTGGATGTTTGTCACTTTCAAGTCCTTAGCTAGAGCTAGAGCCTCCCTGATCGCCATGCATTCGAGAGTCGCCGGTTCTGAAATCCCTCTAAAGACCACAGCCGAAGCTCCCAAGAAATTTCCGTCTGAATCTCTAGAAATCGCTGCTACAGCTCCATGTCCTCTTCCTCTCCCCACTGCAGCATCAACATTAAACTTTGCCAGCCCGACAGATGGAGCGATCCAACCTGATCGTCTTGGAGCAGGTCTTGCAATCTGCCTCGATTTGATGGACTGCAGTGCGTTGAGTTCATTCACGTAAGAATGTACAAAAGCTTGGACTGAAGACGGGCTTTGATAGATATGCTCGTATATTGCCTTGCGACGTGCTCCCCATAGTGCCCAAAGAGTTACCACAAAGTTTGTAAACTCATCATGAGATAGCGCCTCTTGCATGGAGAAAAGCCACTTCTTCGGATCCGGTTCCTCGTTGCTGTTCAGCACATCAATGATGCGTTTAGAAGACAGCGCCCATGTGCTTTGAGAAACAGTGCATTTTAACAGCGCATGCCTCCACGTGTCTTCGGCCCCGCACAGGCAACATGCGACCGAGTCCGCCATGTTACGATGATGCAAAAGTGCAGCCGTCGGAGTGGTCCGCCTAGCAAATCTCCACAGGAAGATCTTAAGTTTCGAAGGTACCTTGATTCCCCAAAGCTTTGTCCAACCATCGCCATAAGTGTTTGTGTGAGAAGATCCATCTTGCTCATATAACCAAGCTTCACGACTCAATTTTCTCTGCTGAATCATCCTATAGGCCGTTCTCACCGAGAATATCCCCCGCCGATCTTCACTCCATGCCCAAAAATCTTCAATCTGTCTGGTGCAAAGAGGGATCTGCAATATTGCCTCCGCATCTATCGGTATAAAGGTTGACCAAACTAGCTGCTCATTCCATGAGGATGTGGCATGGTTGATTAGTTCTGACACTTTCCGCGGCGGTTGTTGAACAAGAGATGTGATCGGTCTCTTCATGAGTGAACTAGGTATCGAATTGTCAAGCCATATGTCAGTCGTTTCAGTAAAAAAAACGGAGTGATGCTGCTTTGTCCCGACTGTTGGGCCGCTGTAAGTACATTTTTCATTTTATAAAGATATAATAAAGAAGAATAAAAAACTGTATGGTTTTCTCTATTTAAAAAGTGAAGACGGCAAGAGGGGATCGAACAAGGGACCACATGCTTAAACGGCAAGAGGGCAATGTCTATGTTACTGGTTTGTGCCTTTCTAAGTTCTAACATAAACCGAACAAAATATTTAGTTCAAAAGAAGAGGTTGAACGTGGATTTGAGCCACGTAGCACTAACCTCTACATTCCAACGAGCCAGGTTTTCCCCTAAACAAAAAGACGAGCCAAGCTTTTTAGTTTTTTAGTTATTTTCACATGTAGGCAACAATATGTTTTTTCTTGTGAAAAGACAACAGTAGTTATGTAGTTTACTACACAGCATCAATGTATAGAAAATATTTGTGAAATCTTCTAAAAAATCCATGCCAATTTTATGAATTAATAATATTATTCCATGCCCAAATATAGGAATTTTCTATGATAGTATGATATTATTATCATTTTTCCAATAGGTTGCAAATAGAAGTTTCAGTTATCCCTAAGTATATTTTGACAATTTTATCTATTTCATATGAACTAAGATAAAACATAATTCCTTAAGAAATGGAAATGTTTTAAACTATATTTGAGTTACATATACATCAAATTAGCATTGACTCCAATAAGCACACATAAATTCATTTAAACTATAGAAAATATTAAATCATCTCTAAAATTATTGAAACTCTTCTAGAACAAAATATATGTATTATAGTACATGTAACAATTCTATAGGTGTACGCCACATGTTTTAATTTAAAAACAAAACCGCAAATGAATGGAACTAGAACCCGAGACATGAATTTTAAGCGGTTAGCTCATTCCCACATAGCAACTATTTTTTCGTGATATGAATGGGACTTTTTTTTCATTAGTAAAGTATATAAAGCCACACTTTTAAGGCCGGGGTCGAACCACCTGTAGCTTTGAACAATCATATTTGTGTGAAAGAGTGTTCCTTACGATTAACAAAAATTTCCAACTTACATTTTAGAACAGTTACTTTTTTTAAATGAGAACATTTTTTTTAAAATGTTAATATTTTTTTAAAATGTTAATATTTTTTAAAATGTTCAACATTGTTTTTGTTTTTGAAAAAATGTCCAACATGTAGTTTTATTGTTTTTTAATTCCAAAAAATGGAAACGAAATCCAAAAAACATGAAAATTGGCATGGTGTCATTATATGCCCCTTGTAGGGCGTGATATAAAATTGAGAATGTTTCACAAAATTTATGAGAAATCGAACCATCTCCGAAAAGACACATGGTTTGGAGAGAAAATTGGTCTAGTTTAAACGCGGAAGGGACCGATGCTTCATATGTTGGTATTCAAAAAACTTATACACTCAAGATACATCATTGAATGATCCATCTCAATATTTAGCACCTTTCTGAGTCCGTTTTCTATATTTAAGCCACTAAATGCATTTCTAGATATTTAATGGATGAGGTAAATACACTCGAAGTCACAGAACATGCACGCAATAGACAGTTTGGTGCACAAACTTGTAAAATACATGTTTCTTTTCATGTAACTTGTCGTCTTGTTCATATACGGTTCTTCCTACCATATTTTGCACTACATTTTCTCTTATCTAGATTTTAAATTTACATATATTGAATTTCAACTAAAAATGAGTTGATTTGTCTGAAAGAATTAATGTTCATTCATTGTGAACTTTATATATGAACAATCGGTATAATTAGGCCTTACATGTATTCAAATAATTAGGACATGGGGCCGCCGATCCTGGACCCCAAACATGGAGTTTTTTGGTTTTTTAATTTTGAGCAATGTAAAATAACTCTAAAAGCATGAAAATTGGCATGGTGTCCTCATATGATCCCTATAGGGCATGGCAAAAATTTAAGAAAGTTTTGCAAAAGCTATGATGTACATGGCTTAGAAACTGAACCATCTCCGAGGAAGACACGTGATTTTGAGAGATAATGGGTCTAGTTTGAAGGCGCAACGACCCGTGCTTCATCTGTTGGCATTGGAATTTTTTCAACACGCAAGATACACGATTACACGATACATGTCAGAATTTGGCATCTTTCTGAGTCTGTTTGTCATATTTAAGCCATTAGGTGCATTTCTAGACATTTAATGGATATAACAAATTTGAACTGCAGGTGGTTAAAAGCTTGACAAATTTTGATTGAAAAATCATATTTGTCTTCTTGAGTCTATGTTTAGGCCTTATGAAAGAAAAGGATAGGAATTCCAAATATAAGGGCGCCAAGCCTTGATCCCGAACAAGGAGTTTTTTAGTTTTTTAATTCTGAAAAATGAAAATGAACTCTGTAAATATGAAAATTTGCATGATGTCATCATATGATCCCTCTATGGTGTGGACATTTTTTGAGTAAGTTTTGCAAAATTTATGGCGTACATTGCATAGAAATTGAATCATCTCTCAAGAACAAACATGGTCTTGGGAGAGAACGGGTCTGGTTTGAAGGCAAAGCCACCGATGCTTCATTTGATAGATTTGCAAGTTGTTGAAAGGATGGCAAAATTGGGTTGAAGAATATATTTTGTGCTCTTGAGTCCATTTAGTCCTTATACAAGAAAATGAAATGAATTGTAAACATGAGGGTGACTCAACCAAGCAACCCCTAATATGGAGTTTTTTGTTTTTAATTTTTAATAATGCGAAAGAACTCTGAAAAGCATGAAATTCATGTTGTGAAATATGTTCATATATTTTGTTCCAAATAAACGAGTAGAAAAATAGATTCCCTTTCATTTATCCATGTACAGAACAAAGTAAAAATTGCGAAATAAAACTAAGAAAATAAGCAAAATGAAAAAAAAGATAACCATGAAAAATAGTAGCATGTGGATTTTCTTACCCAGTACCTCTTTGTGTTGCTAATGCCACTAAACCACTGTATTAATCTCGGAAAAAAACCACTTTATGAAGCTGCTATTTTTACTCAAGACACACACTCGAGCTTTTTCTAGCCTGCTGCGTTCTGATTCGCCGAACTAGACCTCCCACGGACCACGCGTCTCCACCGTCCATCCTTAGCCGATCCAATGGTCGGTGCTCCTTCTGCTCTCTATTTTAAATAATTTTAAAGAAGTTTCCAGATCTGTGGCCAAAAAAGCAATGGCGATGAATTCTGATTGATGTCCCGTGAGTGCTGGGCGGCGCTTGATGTGGTTGCTGCATAATAGTATAGCTTGAGGCAGAGTAGTAGGCCAGATGTGGAAAAAATCTGCAATTCCTATTTTTTGATGTCTATTTTTCCTTTTGGTATTTTTTATTTATCCAATATGTTTATACAATTTCCTTTTTTATGTATAAGGAGCATGCATAATCAGAAAAATTCTTATGGACTCAAAGTACCAAGAGAAATAAAGTGTGGGCTAATTTCACAATTGAAATTAGGTGGCCTTGAACTGACCTGAAATTTAAAAGGCCAAAATTCTTATGATGGGCTGATAGTCTTGGACAGAGTTGAAATTTAGTGGGCCAAAATTCTAATTGGGCCAACTACTACACGGGTCGCCATGTCAGATAATGATGTGGAACACACGATTAACACCGTTATCTCACACTAAATTGTGACGGTGAAGTATCGTCATGGATGCATGATGGTTCTAATAATCCATCATGGAGTGCACCGTGGTCAAATTATGACATGATATACATGACAAATTCCTAATCCCCTAATCCGTCACGGACGACCAACCACGACGGTTTTGCACACATATGTGATGGTTTGAATCCGCCATTGATTAAAAGATTTCTTGTAGTGACCGGTCGTAGATGTTCGGTTTCTTTTTTTTTTGAAATTTGCTTCCCCACTTTATTAAACTAATCCAGGAAGTTCATCTGAGACTATGCGAAGAATACAGTCTGGAGGAGAAACCTCCCACGAAACAGAAATACTATTACAAAAACCGAATCGGGCAATCTCTATTTGTCTCTCTCCTCTTTAATTACATGACACATCATCTTTTTTACTTATGTGACATTATGACTAGCCTCATAGATGCATGTCCCCTGGCCGACGGAGGATTGTAGGTGAATATATAAATCGTGTATATATAATCTCATGTACTGTAATTTTTAGGCATGCTATGAATTAATTACCCGAACATTCTTGTAATTATTAGTCTGATTGATCCATTTGTCTCGCTTCAAATTATTAATTTCTTGGTGAGCTTTTGGAGCAGCTAAATTTCTCCTCTACATACTTGCACATGGCTACATGTTGTAAACTTCTCCTCGGCTTACCACTCATCCAGTCAACTGCTCGGTAGCAAGAGCATGCTGAGTTCGTCCTTGATTACATCAAAAGAGAGATATTAAACCC
>NC_041385.1:861979917-861981258 GCF_002162155.2 Triticum dicoccoides | reverse complement strand
GAAATCCAAAAAACATGAAAATTGGCATGGTGTCATTATATGCCCCTTGTAGGGCGTGATATAAAATTGAGAATGTTTCACAAAATTTATGAGAAATCGAACCATCTCCGAAAAGACACATGGTTTGGAGAGAAAATTGGTCTAGTTTAAACGCGGAAGGGACCGATGCTTCATATGTTGGTATTCAAAAAACTTATACACTCAAGATACATCATTGAATGATCCATCTCAATATTTAGCACCTTTCTGAGTCCGTTTGCTATATTTAAGCCACTAAATGCATTTCTAGATATTTAATGGATGAGGTAAATACACTCGAAGTCACAGAACATGCACGCAATAGACAGTTTGGTGCACAAACTTGTAAAATACATGTTTCTTTTCATGTAACTTGTCGTCTTGTTCATATACGGTTCTTCCTACCATATTTTGCACTACATTTTCTCTTATCTAGATTTTAAATTTACATATATTGAATTTCAACTAAAAATGAGTTGATTTGTCTGAAAGAATTAATGTTCATTCATTGTGAACTTTATATATGAACAATCGGTATAATTTGGCCTTACATGTATTCAAATAATTAGGACATGGGGCCGCCGATCCTGGACCCCAAACATGGAGTTTTTTGGTTTTTTAATTTTGAGCAATGTAAAATAACTCTAAAAGCATGAAAATTGGCATGGTGTCCTCATATGATCCCTATAGGGCATGGCAAAAATTTAAGAAAGTTTTGCAAAAGCTATGATGTACATGGCTTAGAAACTGAACCATCTCTGAGGAAGACACGTGATTTTGAGAGATAATGGGTCTAGTTTGAAGGCGCAACGACCCGTGCTTCATCTGTTGGCATTGGAATTTTTTCAACACGCAAGATACACGATTACACGATACATGTCAGAACTTGGCATCTTTCTGAGTCTGTTTGTCATATTTAAGCCATTAGGTGCATTTCTAGACATTTAATGGATATAACAAATTTGAACTGCAGGTGGTTAAAAGCTTGACAAATTTTGATTGAAAAATCATATTTGTCTTCTTGAGTCTATGTTTAGGCCTTATGAAAGAAAAGGATAGGAATTCCAAATATAAGGGCGCCAAGCCTTGATCCCGAACAAGGAGTTTTTTAGTTTTTTAATTCTGAAAAATGAAAATGAACTCTGTAAATATGAAAATTTGCATGATGTCATCATATGATCCCTCTATGGTGTGGACATTTTTTGAGTAAGTTTTGCAAAATTTATGGCGTACATTGCATAGAAATTGAATCATCTCTCAAGAACAAACATGGTCTTGAGAGAGAACGGGTCTGGTTTGAAGGCAAAGCCACCGATGCTTCAT
>NC_041385.1:861977520-861978194 GCF_002162155.2 Triticum dicoccoides | reverse complement strand
AAATCAGTTGCTTACTCTTCCCTCTAGCCGATTCACAACAATTAGCAAGAGGAAATAGAATTTACATTTCATGTATCCAAGTGCGATCAATTTTATGAGAGATTGAAAAAACAGACACATAAAAATATTGTCGCATCCTTTACCACTCCTCAATGAATTGAAGCACCATGCATATTGTGAATGTTATTATTTTGCTTCTTATACTACTAATAATTGCCATGACTTTTGGCAGTAAGTCCAATCAGCCATTAATGAAGGACGATTGAGTCTTTGAGGGATCTAGATCGGTACATTGTCCTACCTAGTCAACACTTTGGAATTGAAGAATCTTGTTGCCTTGGTCTTGTCCAATCAAGCTGAATCTACTGCTGGAAAAATGTGATAATTGGTAATCACAGGGAAGACGACAAGATTGAGAAGGCCTCGAGATGTGAAATTGTGCTCGAGAGGTCCGTTAAATTCTAGACATGCATACTCAGCGAAGGGGCCGGGTATCCTTTGCTTGAGGGTGGAAAAATCTGGCCAATCAAATCAATTCCCCAGCCCCAAAACGGCCATGGCTTGATAATTGGGTTTATGGCCAATGCAGGCGATTTCTGAATATTACCAAAACGTTGACAGTCTTGGCACCCCTTGTAATATTCAAAATAGTCCTCTAATATTATTGGCCAAAA
>NC_041385.1:861975188-861977510 GCF_002162155.2 Triticum dicoccoides | reverse complement strand
CGAATGATCCATTTTATCGTACAAGCCGATTGATGAGCTCCACATATCCCTTCATGCACTTCGCCCATCAACACCTTAGCTTCTTCTTGATTCAGGCATTTGAGCAATGCCCCATTAATTGTTATGTAGTACAGCTGATCATCCTGTAAAACATACTTAGTCAATTTATACCTTAGTTTTCTGGTAACTTTCTGTGACGGATTCCTAAGAGAGTCGGATTTTTCAACTCTCTAGTCACTATTCGAGGTTTGATTACTCAAGATTTCTTGAATCACCCGATAACCTGAATCACTTTGAGCCAAACGGTTAGCTTCTTGATTCTGAGCTCTCGGAATATGTTCAAATGAGACATGAGGAAATTCCTTGAGCAACCTTTGGCACTCGTCATAATATCCTCTCAAAGTATCTTCTTTGCACTCATACATGCCGATCAACTGATTAATAATTAACTGTGAGTCTCCAAATATTTCAATTGCTTCGGCCTTTATTTCATGAATAAGTTGAATCCCCTCGAGAACAGCTTCGTACTCTGCTTGATTGTTGGTAATCATTGGTTCGGTTGGAAAAGCAAACTCAAAATTTGCGCCTGAGGTGGAATAATAACAATACCAATGCCACCACCGTGCTTGCATGATGATCCATCGAAGAATAACGTCCAAAGTACCGGCTCTACATAATTAATGCTAGGCTTATGATGCTGGGTGACGAAATCGGCTATTACTTGCCCTTTGACTGCTTTAGCCGATTCGTACCTCAAGTCAAATTCTGATAACACGAGAATCCAGTTTCCCACTCTCCCATTCAGTATTGGCATCGATAACATGTGCTTCATCACATCAGCCTTGGAAACTACCGTACACTCGGCCGATAGTAAGTAATGCCGCAACTTGATGCAAGAGAAATATAGGCATAAGCATAACTTTTCGGTAGGAGAATATATCGTTTCTGGATCTAGAAGTCTCCTACTCAGCTAGAAAACCACTCGCTCCTTTCCTTCAAACTCTTGCATTAAGGCCGATCCAATTGTTTTGTATAACCTTAAAGGCGTACCCTGCTGAGGAGGGACCAGCACGGGTGGACGCTTCCTATATTCTTTTATCACGTCAAACGCCTTCTGTTGTACGTCACCCCATCTAAATTCTTGATCATTTTTTAACTTTAACAAGGGAGAAAACGGCAGAACCCTTTCCGACAAATTTGAAATAAACCTTCTGATAAAATTAATCTTGCCAAGCAAAGATTGTAACTCCGTCTTAGTAGTCGGGCGGCATTGCTTCGTCAATTGGCTTCACAATCATGGCCAAAAAGCTAAGCACCGGGCAACAACGTGTAAAACGGAATTTTGGGCAAAAACGTGTATCGGTAACCCGACGTTGCCCGTGTACATGAAAACTGGGCGAAAACATGGTCCGTGCTAGTGATTTTGGCCAAAAAGCTAAGCGCCGGGCAACAACATGTAAAATGAACACTCAGGCAAAAACGTGTATCGGTAACCCAACGTTTTCCGTGTACATGAAAACTGGGCAAAAACATGGTCCGCGCTAGTGATTTTTGCCAAAAAACTAAGCGTCGGGCAACAACCGTGTAAAATGGACTTTCGGGCAAAAACGTGTATGGGTAACCCGATGTTGCCCATGTACACCCGACATTGCTCGTGTACATGAAAACTGGGCAAAAACATGGTCCGATCCCACAACTGATCCTAGCTGTCCATTCCACTATTGACGGGCGACCGCGGTCCAAGTGGGCGGACGTCCCCCTTGTCATAGATGGCAGGGATCATCCTGCCCACCTTCCGGAAGACGTGGGTCTTCTGCCCACTCTCCTGTCGACAACCATCAACAACGTCCGAGTCAGTAAGATGATGTACGACCCGGGAAGCCGCATCAACCTCTTGTCCTTGCGGGCCTTTGAGCAAATGCAGATCCCTCGTAGCCAATTGTCTCCATCCGTGGGTTTCTGCGGTGTTAGCGGGACTGAAATGGAACCCCTTGGGGAAGTGGCGCTCCCTGTCACATTTGGGGGCCCTGATAACTTCCGGACAGAGGCCCTTGTATTCGATGCCGCTGATACCCCACTACCTTACAATGGTTTGCTGGGTAGGCCTACTATCGGAAAGTTTGCCTCCCTGTACCATGGGTTGTACAACATTGTCAAGATTTCGGGACCCAATGGAGTCATCACTCTGCATGGCGATCTGAAGGATGTCATATGTTGTTTGCAAATAGAAGCTAAGAAGGCAGCGGCGGCAAGAGGCACGGTGGCAGCATCGACACCGAGTGCTGTGGCGGCACCCATAGCAACTGGCTCATCCCCCCCCCC
>NC_041385.1:861959491-861973311 GCF_002162155.2 Triticum dicoccoides | reverse complement strand
CGGTCCACATTGCAAGTGCCCTGAGAAGGCTCGATACTTGCCTGGACTCGGACAATGGGATACTCATTCTGATGGACTATATATATGCCAGCCAAATATCTAGCTAAACCATGAGATATCCATGTACATTGTCATACGTATATCACTACACACCTAGCAGGATGCAATTCATTAATGTTTTATATTGTTTCATCTTTCTCTTCACATGACGAATGCATGCACGCACACCATGTGTGGCTCTCACTCGAAACGGCTGCACTGTTGTGTGCGTTTGAACCTCGCCAAATTAACCATGCATTTACATTGGAGTTTGTGATGTAATCAAAAGAGGCCCCGGTGCAGTGGTGGCCATGCTTTGTCTTTGTGTGATTTTTTTTCTAAATCTTATTTTTATTCTTAGATGCTCTTAACATTTTCGATACATAGGGAGTATGAGTACCCCGTCGACATAATGATCCAAGGCTTGTTGCATGCACATGCAGAACGTGCATGGACGCTTTGCTGTAGCGTGAGCGTGATCGGCGTCGTCCTGCAGGCTGCAGCTTCCGCCTCCAGGAGCCGTTGACTCGCAACATTCCAGCAGTTGGCCGCGAGCGACGAGAGCAAGCATCCATCGTGTTGTGACTTGTGACAAGGGAAAAGTCGACGCCGGCATCAAGGTGTGCGGCTGTACCCGCGGCCGGCAGTGGTAGTCGGGATTTCACAACTGGGATTCAGACTTTCAGAGACGAAGGCTGCCTTGCTGCTTTGAGATCCGTACTGCCAGGTGTCACTCAAAGAGTGGGTCTCCAGATTAGAAGTATACGACCCACTCCGGTGACTCGCACACGACCATCGCCATCAGCGCCGCCCAGACGGCCGTCATGACGAGCGCGGTGAGTGCGATCATCCAGGTGCGCCACCGGTCCTAATCCACCGGGATGGCATGCTTCGATGATTGTGGCGATGGCGCAACGCGTGCTTTGGCAGCCACGACGATGCCACGAGGGCAGCCTGGCTACTTCGACAATGTTGTGACGACATCTTTTGAGGTCGTGGTGTGCTCTGATGGTTGCAGTGATGCTATAGCATCAACATGTCAGTTTCAATGATGTTGCAATGATGTGCTTCAACGGACGTAATAGGTGCTTCCACAGCCATGGCGGTGCTACGACAGCAACTCGGCTGCTTTGATGATGTTGCTACTGTGTGCTTCAATAACCTTGCCGATGTTGAGATGAACCGCGAAAGTGGTGTGCTTCGGGCGGTCATGGCAATGCTGCGACGCCGTGCTTTGACGACTATGGCGATGAATTTCGATTGATGTCCCGTGAGTGCTGGGCGGCGCTTGATGTGGTTGCTGCATAATAGTATAGCTTGAGGCAGAGTAGTAGGCCAGATGTGGAAAAAATCTGCAATTCCTATTTTTTGATGTCTATTTTTCCTTTTGGTATTTTTTATTTATCCAATATGTTTATACAATTTGCTTTTTTATGTATAAGGAGCATGCATAATCAGAAAAATTCTTATGGACTCAAAGTACCAAGAGAAATAAAGTGTGGGCTAATTTCACAATTGAAATTAGGTGGCCTTGAACTGACCTGAAATTTAAAAGGCTAAAATTCTTATGATGGGCTGATAGTCTTGGACAGAGTTGAAATTTAGTGGGCCAAAATTCTAATTGGGCCAACTACTACACGGGTCGCCATGTCAGATGATGATGTGGAACACACGATTAACACCGTTATCTCACACTAAATTGTGACGGTAAAGTATCGTCATGGATGCATGATGGTTCTAATAATCCATCATGGAGTGCACCGTGGTCAAATTATGACATGATATACATGACAAATTCCTAATCCCCTAATTCGTCACGGACGACCAACCACGACGGTTCTGCACACATATGTGATGGTTTGAATCCGCCATTGATTAAAAGATTTCTTGTAGTGACCGGTCGTAGATGTTCGGTTTCTTTTTTTTTTTGAAATTTGCTTCCCCACTTTATTAAACTAATCCAGGAAGCTCATCTGAGACTATGCGAAGAATACAGTCTGGAGGAGAAACCTCCCACGAAACAGAAATACTATTACAAAAACCGAATCGGGCAATCTCATGGGCCGCTTTATTTGCCTCCCTCTTCACCCACGTAGCTTTAAACTCCCCCCAACTTTTGGCCATCTCCTTGATTTCTTCCACCATGATTCCTACCAATGACATGTTGCGCTCTTGCTCATTCAACATTCTAGCAACGTTCTGACAGTCGATCTCCAGATGGAGCTTAGGCACAGCCCGTTGCAAAGCTAAAACCACCGCTCGCTTGCATGCTTGCAACTCAGCAGCTTCGGCTGATGTGACCCCAGGAAGAAAAACCGCATCGGCGCCTCGGAAAGCTCCAACCTCATCTCTGAACACCACACCACACCGTCCTCCCTGACCTGACCGAGCCATTGCACCATCCACATTGGCCTTTAACCAGCCCGCCGCCGGTGGTTCCCAGGTTGCCCGCTGCGTGGATGGGCTCGATCGTTGTGGCATCCCCTTCGCGTTCTTCCACTCCTCCATGAGTGCAGCAACTCTCCTAGCCACCAAGTTGGCCTCCTCAATTCGCTTCCCTTCCCTCATTTCATTCGTAGCCAACCATATGGCATATAGTCCCTGCACCATAGCTGCCCTATCATCCTCTGAGGCGTCCGATAGCCAGTTAAGCAACCATGATGCAACTAAGCTCTGGGTGCTCATCGAACGAGGTGGGATCGCCACCCTCACACCCAATACCGAGCTCAGTTCCTTCCAAAACAGCATGGAATGATGGCATTCCCAAAATTTGTGATACACCGTTTCTTCACGTCCACACGCAGGGCAAAAAACACCAGGCTTGATCTTTCTTGCAGCAACTCAGAGCCCACCGCCAAGCCGTTCTTGATCAGCCGCCACACATGAATTAACGCCTTCCCCGGTGCGTTTGTACCCCATAACGCCAGCCAGCTCCGGTGGTTCACTGCATTAGATGACGAACTTGGCTATCTAGTAATCGCCCTCTTCTTCTCCATGCTTAAGTGATAAGCCGACTTAACTGAAAAAATGTCGTTCTTTGTAAAATTCCAAGCTAGTATGTCATCAGTTCCTATTCCTCCCACGCTGATCTGCATAATATCATGAACATCTCCCTCTGAAAACATGGCGTCAAGCTTGTGTCGATCCCATCCCGAGGCATCATCATTTAGCAAGTCACTGACCCTCGTCATCCCGGGTACATACACTTGGCCCAGTGGCCTTAGGCTGCCCCTCCAAGGGATCCAATTATCATGATGAATCCGGATTGAGGACCCATCCCCCACCCGCCAAATCAGACCATCCAAAAGCAAGTTTCTGCCATGCAGAATGCTCTTGAAAGTATATGACGCACCGGCGGGGCATGTAGCATTAAGGATGGATCCATGGTCATAGTAACGCGCTTTGAGGACTCGAGCATAAAGTGAACCTAGGGCTTGAAGTAGTCTCCAAGCCTGCTTGGCCAGCAAAGCCTGGTTGAAAGCTTCCATATCACGAAACCCCATACCCCTCTTGCTTACTGACACACATTTTCTTCGAGGCAATCCAATGAACCTTTTTTTCACCATTAGCTTCACCCCACCAAAAGTTAGAAGAGATAGATGTCAGGTTCCTGCGCAATTTTTTGGTGAGCTGGAAGCAACTCATAGTGAACGTTGGGATAGACTGGAGCCCCGATTTGACCAAAACCTCCCGCGCCTTCTTCGATAATCCTTGCCCCTTCCACCCCGTGACCTTGCCTTTAGCACTTTCCCGCGCATATTTAAAAGTTCCCTCCTTGGATTTCCCTACAGCCGTGGGTAGTCCCAAATATTTCTCGCTTAGGGCCTCAGACGAAATCCCAATTACTGCTTTCAGATAAACTTTCAAATCTTCTGTGCATCCCTTGCCAAAAAAGATGGACGATTTCTGCAAGTTTACCTTCTGTCCCGATGCCATCTCATATTCCCCTAGGATTGTCTTAAGGGCAAGAAGATTACTGTCAGAGCCTTCAAGAAACACAATACTATCATCTGCAAAGAGGAGGTGGGTGACCATGGGGCCAGTGCTCCCAAAAGACACTCCCTTCAAATCACCGGAACTTTGTGCATTCTTAAGCAGAGCCGAGAAACCCTCTACACAGAACAAGAATAAATACGGCGATAGAAGGTCACCTTGCCTTAGTCCCCTAGTCGGCAGAAAAGAATCAGAAATCCCTCCATTGAGCTTCACCGCAAACCTTGCCGACATCACACATTTCATCACCATTTGAACCCATGTATCATGAAACCCAACCTTCTCCAACACCTGCTGTAGAAAAATCCACTCCACTCTATCATAGGCCTTCAGCATGTCTAACTTGACCGCGCATAACGGCTTCCTCCTTCTCCTCATTCTAATAGCATGCACACACTCATATGCTACCCAAACATTATCCGTGATCAGCCGGCCCGGTACAAAGGCACTTTGCTCCTCTGAGATCAAAATAGGAAGGATTCCTTTAAGCCTATTGGCAAGAACCTTTGTTGCTATTTTGTAAATTACATTACACAAACTGAGCGGTCTGAACTGAGACATCAACTCCGGTGAGTTGATTTTTGGTATCATCACAATTATCGTGTCATTGAACCCATCTAGCGTCGCATTGCCATTCAAAAACTCCTTCACTGACCTGCAAACGTCCTCTTTTACTAACGACCAGTGTCGTTGATAGAACAAAGCCGGGAAGCCGTCCGGCCCCGGGGCTTTCGTAGGTCCCATTTGAAACAGGGCCGTCTCTATTTCAACATCGGAGACCCCCACTGAAAGCTTCTCATTCATCTCCTCCGTGACAATAGTATCAATATGTTGGAGAACATTGGCTGCATCCCTCGAACCCTCCGAGCGAAACACAGAGGCATAGATGTTTGCTGCTAGCTCCCGCATGTCATCATGCGATGTGCAAACTGTACCGTCCTCCCTCCGTAGCGCTTTTATCGTGTTTTTCCTCCTCCGGTGAGAAGCCCGATTTTAGAAGTACTTTGTATTTTGGTCTCCCCACTGTAGCCAATCAATGCACAAGCGCTGTTTGTAGTAGATCTCTTCTTTCTCGTACAGATCATGAAGTTGGCTCTCTATGTCCTTGACCTCCTGACAAAAACCTGTCGCCAGCGACCTCACCTTCGCGTCATGTAGCTGCGCTTTTAGCTTGCTGATTTGCCTACGTAGAGAGCCGAACACATCACGGCTCCACATCTCCATGGCCTTGGACAACGTGCCCAGTTTGGCACACAGCCCCGTCGACTCACCATGCAGCCTTTTGGCTTGATCCCAGGCTCTCAATATCATCTGCTCGTAATCCTCATGCCTGGTCCAAGCTTCTTCGAACTTAAACCCCAAATGCTTCTTTGGCCTCGCAGCATCCAGTGATGCCACTGCCCGAATGACCAGTGCCGCATGGTCATATTCCTCCGTGAGAATATGCTCAGCCACCGTATCCAGAAATATGCTCAAAAAATCATCGTTGCATGTGGTTCTATCCAGCCGAACCTGAATGTTTGCTCCTCCATCTTGCTTATTACCCCACGTAAAAGGGTATCCAGTAAACCCCAAGTCAGCTAGTCCACAGACACCAAGACACTCCCGGAAGTCCTCCATTTGGTTGAAGTTTCTAGGGTTTCCCCCCCTCTGCTCTGTTTGGAAGAGGATCTCGTTGAAATCTCCCGCACAGAGCCAAGGCAAGTTGTCCTTTCTCTTCAAATAACGCAATGCATCCCAAGTTTTCCGTCTAAGCTCCGTTCTTGGTTCTCCGTAGATTCCAGTGAATCTAACGGTTCTTCCTTCGGAGGAGATCTCCGCATCAATATAGTACAGGCACCATGGTCTGACTGTGACAGAAATGTGATCCCTCCAAAGTAAAGCCAACCCGCCACTCCTGCCCTCACAGTCCACAGCAACCCCCTGCCGGAAACCCAAACTCCACTTGATCTTCTCCATCGCTCGTGCCTTCTTCTTAGTCTCACTCAAGAACACCACCGCTGGGTTGTATGATCTAATCAGATCCCTTAGTTCTCCTACTTTCGGGTCCAACCCCAAGCCCCGATAGTTCCAAACGAGAAAATTCATTGCTCCCGGCAGCCCCTCCTATCGGGGTCCGCCGATCTAGCTCCATGATCACCAATGCGCTCAAAGACAGACGACACTTTCTGTCGCTTTTCTCCAACGAGAGCATCAACACCTTCCTTCTGAGACCCTTCTCCTACCGGCACCCACATCTGCCTAGATGGCCTCTTCTTATCTCTAGCTTCATAGCCGTGGTGGTTCTCCCGCTGTCGGAACGACCCCACATCACTTCTTGGCTTTCTGACGTAGTATCCAGGCCATCTAAAGTACTCCCTCGGTGCCTTTTCTGCCCTTCTGAATTGTCCCTCTCCATAATCCTGCTTCTTCCTCGGGGATATTACCCCCTCCCTCACCTTCTGATGCAATTCTTTCCTAAGCTCATTTTCCCTCTTCTCCTCCAAACCTTGCCGTAGGTCCTTCTCCTTTGCCCCCTCCGCACCAGTGTGCTTCTTCTGCGGGCTCTGGACCTCTTGCTGCTCCTTCTCCTTCTGCATTGTCCCACCAGTGTGGGAATCAGCCGAGTATGTGTATTCTCTGTAGAGGGATCTGCGGGTTGGGAGATCACGTACATGCGCATATCCTCTCGTTGCGTTTTCCCCTCCACTTGACATAGAACTATCCCTACTATTATTTTTACTGGAAGTACCTCTCTATTGTTTCTTCTCATGATGGCTCGACGCTGCTCTTCCAGGTGAAGCACGCAGCCATTCACCCCACTGTGAAAGTGGATCCACAGGTGGGTCACAAACCCCATCCACGTGCACAAGTCTGCCACAATCAAAACAGAAGTGAGGGACTTTCTCATACGTGAAGTCAAACCACGTTTGTTCTTTATCATCTGGCTTCTTCCACTAGTAGAAAAAGGGTCAAATGTGAGACACATTAGTCCCGGTTTGTAACAGAACCGGCACTAATGTGTCCATTAGTGCCGGTTCCAATGGCTAGGCGGGAGGAGCTCTTTAGTACCAGTTCGTGGCGAACCTTTAGCACCGGTTCGTGCCACGAACCGGTACTAAAGAAAGTGGTGGCAGGATGTTGTCAGAGTGGGGCCCTTCCAGCACCTTTAGTACCGGTTCGTGGCACGAACCGGTACTAAAGGTCGTCCTATATAAACCCTTCGTCCACCCGCACTCTGTTCTTCCCCCTTTCCCCTCTCCCCCTCCTCTGTTCTTCCCTTCTTCCTCTCGAGTTCATCACAAAATTTGCCCCAAATTTGTCAAGATTTGCAGGCCCTCATCCATTCAAATGATCACCAAGGTTAGAACTTTGTCCTTTCATCTCTCATTGCTAGATTAGCTCTTGCATTGGTCTATATAGTGATTAATTGTGGGTTTTAGTAATTTGGGAGGAATTATATGTGGTAGTATTTGATTTATATGCAATTTGAGGTCAAAATAACACTTAGTTTGCATATGTAGGTGTGGTGTACTTAGTGCCTTCTAAATCTCCGTCGTAACCACCGTTGATCGCCTGCACCGTCCTGTCGCCCGCACCACCTTGTGGTGAGCCTCTTGTTCATGAAATTTTATATAAAAAATTGATGTTTGTGTGATTTGGATATATAGTTACTCGTATAATAATTATCTTACCCGTATGTTGTTTGTTATACATAGTGCCATGGTTTTGATATCCGTCCCCGTCGGCCCTCGTCCTTGTTATGATTCGGATGTGGTATATTCTCTTTTAAAACTATTTGTTGCATTTCGTGTTTATGACAAATTATGCCCATCAAGTTGACATAGATATTTTTATCTAGGATGTATGTGAACCGGAAATTCCAACCGACCCTATTGTCGAGAGGTTAAATTTAGTTGAAAGAGAAAATGAGTACTTGAAAGAAAAATTGAAAAGAATTGAGGGGGAGAAGATGGAATTGTAGTTGCATGTTGCCGATGTCGTCGATGATCACAAGATCAAGATGGGGAAAATGGGCTTGAAGATTAGAAAGATTAGAAAATATGCCATCGATAGTGAGGCTTGGTATCATTATGCTGTTGGATCAATTGTTACCTTAGTTGCGATCTTGATCGCATTTGTTGTTGCATTTAAATGCTTTAGCTAGAGAGTTATTTGTTTGTTGCATTTAAGTGTTGTATGAACTTTATGTATGAACTTGTATTAATTTGGTCTGTTCGGTGTTGTGTAATGAAGATGAGCCGACAATGGATGTACGATGACCGATGCTCTCCCCAGTTCGTTGAGGGCGTGCATACTTTTCTGCTTGCGGCTGAGGCAAACAAGCGGGCGGATGGTTTTATGCCTTGTCCATGTGCTGGCTGTAAGAATGGTCGCAATTACTCTACGTCAAGAACCATTCACGTCCACCTGTTTGAGTCCAGTTTCATGCCCCACTATAATGTTTGGACCAAGCACGGAGAAAGAGGGGTTATGATGGAAGACAATGAAGAAGAAGAGGACGACGACAGCTATCCTGGCCATGGGTTCCCTGAATACGATGATACAACAATTGGGGAAGAAGCTGAGCCGGTAATGCGGGAAGAAGCTGAGCCGGCAATGCGGGAAGAAGCTGAAGAAGAGGCATCAGATGAGCCAATTGATGATCTAGGTCGGGCGATGGCCGATTCAATGAGAAACTGCGCAAGTGATTTGGAGAAGAAGAAGTTGCAGCGCATGTTAGAGGATCACAAAAAATTGTTGTACCCGAATTGCGTAGGTGACAAGAAAAAGCTGGGCACCACACTGGAATTGCTGCAATGGAAGGCAGAGAATGGTGTATCTGACAAGGGATTAGGAAAGTTGCTGGTAATGATAAAGGATATGCTTCCAAAGGACAACGAATTGCCCGAGAGTACGTACGAAGCAAAGAAGGTTGTCTGCCCTCTAGGGTTAGAGGTGCAGAAGATACATGCATGCCCTAATGATTGCATCCTCTACCGCGGTGAGTACGAGGATTTGAACGCTTGCCCAGTATGTGGTGCATTGCGCTATAAGATCAGCCGCGATGAGCATGGTGATGTCGAGGGCGAGCGCCCCAGGAAGAAGATTCCTGCCAAGGTGATGTGGTATTCTCCTATAATACCACGGTTGAAACATTTGTTCCAAAACAAAGAGCATGCAAAGGAGATGCGATGGCACAGAGAAGACCGTAAGAAAGACGGAAAGTTGAGAGTACCGGCTGACGGGTCGCAGTGGAGAAAAATCGAAAGAAAGTACGGGAAGGAGTTTGCAGATGACGCAAGGAGCGTATGGTTTGGTCTAAGCGCAGATGGCATTAATCCTTTTGGGGAGCAGAGCAGCAACCATAGCACCTGGCCTGTGACTCTATGTTTGTATAACCTTCCTCCTTGGTTGTGCATGAAGCGGAAGTTCATTATGATGCCAGTGCTCATCCAAGGCCCTAAGCAACCCGGCAATGACATTGATGTGTACCTAAGGCCATTAGTTGAAGAACTCTTACAACTGTGGAATGGAACAGGTGTACCTGCGTGGGATGAGCACATGGGGGAAGAATTTGACCTAAAGGCGTTGTTGTTTGTGACCATCAATGATTGGCCTGCTCTCAGTAACCTTTCAGGACAGACAAACAAGGGATACCGCGGATGCACGCACTGTTTGGATGATACCGACAGTATATATTTGAATAGTTGTAAGAAGAATGTGTACCTGGGACATCGTCGATTTCTTCCGAGCAGGCATCCCGTAAGAAAGAAAGGCAAGCATTTCAAAGGTGAGGCGGATCACCGGACGAAGCCTCGCCACCGTACTGGTGCTGATGTACATGATATGGTCAAGGATTTGAAGGTGATATTTGGAAAGGGTCCTGGCGGACAACCTGTTCCGAAGGACGCTGACGGACGCGTACCCGTGTGGAAGAAGAAATCTATATTTTGGGACCTGCCATATTGGAAAGACCTAGAGGTCCGCTCCGCAATCGACGTGATGCACGTGACGAAGAATCTTTGCGTGACCCTGCTTGGCTTCTTGGGCGTGTATGGGAAGACAAAAGATACACCTGAGGCATGGGAGGACCAGCAACGTATGCACGGAGAAGACAGCATACATCAGGGTCATGCAAGCTACGCTCTTACCAAAGAAGAGAACGAAATCTTCTTTGAATGCCTGCTCAGTATTAAGGTACCGTCTGGCTTCTAGTTGAATATAAAGGGAATAATAAACATGGCAGAGAAAAAGTTCCAGAACCTAAAGTCTCATGACTGCCACGTGATTATGACGCAACTGCTTCCGGTTGCATTGAGGGGGCTTCTACCGGAAAATGTTTGATTAGCCATTGTGAAGCTATGTGCATTTCTCAATGCAATCTCTCAGAAGGTAATCGATCCAGAAATCATACCAAGGTTACAGAATGATTTGGTGCAATGTCTTGTCAGTTTCGAGTTGGTGTTCCCACCATCCTTCTTCAACATCATGACGCACGTCCTAGTTCACCTATATTTGTACACAATATGTTCCCCTTTGAGAGGTTCGTGGGAGTCTTAAAGAAATATGTTCATAACCGTGCTAGGCCAGAAGGAAGCATCTCCAAGGGCCATCAAAATGAGGAGGTCATTGAGTTTTGTATTGACTTTATTCCTGACCTTAAGCCGAGTGGTGTTCCTGAATCGCGGCATAAGGGCAGACTGGATGGAAAAGGCACGCTAGAAGGGGAACAAATAATATGTATGGACGGACATTCTCTCACTGAAGCACACTACACAGTTCTACAGAATTCCGCCTTGGTGGCTCCGTACATGGATGAACACAAGAATTTGCTACGCTCCAAACACCCGGAGCGGTCTGATGACTAGATTACACTTGAACAAACCAGGAGTTTCGCCAGCTGGTTGCAGACACGTACCATGCATGACACCTCTATTGAAGATGACCTGTACTTGTTGTCCCAGTTACCATCTTCGAATATAATGACTTTCAAAGGGTACGAGATAAATGGTAATACATTTTACACGATCGCCCAAGATAAGAAGAGCACCAACCAAAACAGTGGTGTCCGCTTTGATGCAGAAACCAAGACGGGAAAGGAAACATATTATGGTTATATACAGGACATATGGGAACTTGACTATCGATGTGGTTTAAAGGTCCCTTTGTTTCGGTGCAAATGGGTCAATATGACACGAGGCGTGGTAACGGAAGACCCGTAGTACGGAATGACAACAGTGGATCTCAACAATCTTGCGTATGCAGACAAACCATTCGTCCTAGCCAATGATGTGGCACAGGTTTTCTATGTGAAGGACATGTCTACCAAGCCAAGAAAAAGAAAAGATAAGGAAGCGAATGCATCGTACGATGAGCCAAAGCGGCACATAGTTCTTTCTGGGAAGAGAAACATCGTGGGAGTGGATGACAAGACAGACAAGTCAGAAGATTATGAAAAGTTTGATGAAATTGTTCCATTCACAGTGAATATTGACCCGAGCATCCCGTTAAATGATGAAGATTTTCCATGGTTACGGCGCAAAGGGACACACACGAAGAAAAAGTTTCACACCCAAAGATCTGGGATGTGATCGGCTTCACTATCATCACTTTCTTCTGTGTTTCACACCCAGAGGGAAATCTCTGTAATAGTTAGGGTAGTTATGTGTTTTGGCATTTGAAACGCGAAGAAATTTTATGTGCAAACAAATTCTTTCATGCCTTTACTGATTTTTAAAGTTAAGTTATTCCCAAACTAGTGATTCACACTAATTTCAAATAATTCAAAATTTAAACTATTCAAATTTGAAAACTACGGGCACTAACAGAAAGTTTGCAATTTTTTGTACCTAAAGCAAAAATATTCACAAAGAAACTCTAAATACACAAAAAAACAACACAAAAATAAATAAAGCAAAAAAATAAAAAAAGCCCGCCTACTAGGCCAGAGCGGCCTGCATACGACTAGAAACCCAACCTGTTGTTGGGCCAGGATGCAGGCCCGCAAAGGCCAAGTGGGCCCACAGGGCAGCAAAGAACACGTAGGCCCAGTAGGCCTGCTTTGGAGAGGAGCTCGAGAGAGCGACCGCAAGGGGGTTTATAAACCAGTGCGGTCGCCCCTCGGCTAGCGAGGTGGGACTAAACTTGCCGCACCGCACCTGCGCCAGCGCACCCCCTTTAGTACCGGGTCATTGCGAAGGGTCAAATGTGAAGCACAGTAGTGCCGGTTGGAATTTCAGCCGGCACTAATGTGTACACTAGTGCCGGTTCGTGGCGGCGATCAATAGCACCGGTTCGTGGCGAACCTTTAGTACCGGTTTACGCCACGAACCGGTACTAAAGAGGCTGTGTCAGCCTCCGGTCAGGCTATGGCCCCACCATCACCATTTAGTGCCGGTTCGTACCACGAACCGGTACTAATGAGGTTGTCTCAGGTAAGGCTGGGGCCCCACGAGCACGTTTAGTACCGGTTCATGGATGAATCAGACGTAAGATGTTTTTTAGTCCCACCTCGCGAAGTGAGAGGGACTAGGAGCGGTTTATAAGCCCTGAGTGCAGAGACGATGAAGGAGAGGCTCAATGCTCACGTTGCTTAGCTTCAAGCCTTCAGGAATACGGTAGAGTGCACGGAGCTATGTGCAGTGCAGTTTACACTATTCCGAAAGGCTTGAAGCAAATTAACGAGCATTGCACCTCTTTTTTATTTTTAATAACTTATTACAACTCCGGACTTCTTCTGTTATGGCAAAAACTAATTGCACGTCGACATTTGTTTTTTTTAAGTTATAACTCCAGACATTGACCATCAAGTTTTGCAGAAAAGAAAAAATAGAAGAAAACAAGAAAAACTATAGCTGAAAAGAAAAAAACTATATAAAAAAACTACTCAGAAAAAAAAAGAAAATAAATAGATGAAAAAAATTATATTTGCTATTTTTCAATCGTTCACAAAATGACCGTGAAATTGAAAATCACTACAAAATGAACTCTGAAAATGTTGAATTTTGGCAAACTAGATGAAAAACTACTCACAAATAAATAGAAGAAAATAAATATAACAGAAAAGAAAAAACTATACAAAAAACTACGCAAAAATAAATAGAAGAAAATAAAGCAGAAAAGAAAAAAAATATAAAAAAAATTGGGGCGCTGCCCTGTGGGCCTGATAGGCCACATGTGTGTAATTACAGGCCTTAAAGGCCGAGCAGACTCACAGGGCAGCACGCAGAGTTTAGGCCCACAAGCCTGCTATATAGACGAGTTCGAAGTAGTAGCCGCGGCTGGGTTTATAAACCAGTGTGGCTGCCCTTCGCCCGGCGAGGTGGGACTAAACTTTGGGGTGGCAGCGCGAGGCCTTTAGTACCGGTTGGTGGCTCCAACCGGTACTAAAGACCACCCTTTAGTACCGGTTGGTGGCTCCAACCGGTACTAAAGGCCTCGTCTTCCCGCCTCTTCGCTGGCCAAAGTTGGCCTTTAGTACCGGTTGGTGGCTCCAACCGGTACTAAAGGCCTCGTCTTCCCGCCTCTTCGCCTGGCCAAAGTTGGCCTTTAGTACCGGTTGGTGGCTCCAACCGGTACTAAAGGCCTCTCCTATATATACAACACTTGCGAAAATTTCATTCTCCCTCTGTTTCTTCCTCTGTTTCCCCATTGAAGCACCGCCCGCGCGCCCCGATCGATCGACGCCGTCGCCGTCGCCGCCCCCGTCCCCGTCGCTGCCCCCGTCCCTATCACCGCCCCCGTCCCTGTCGCCGCCCCCGTCCCTGTCGCCGCCCTCGTCTCCGTCGCCGCCCCGGGCCCGTCCC
>NC_041385.1:861952876-861959278 GCF_002162155.2 Triticum dicoccoides | reverse complement strand
CCCCGGCCCGTCACCGCCCCCGGTCGTCGCCTCGCCGTCGCCGTTGCCCCGCTGTGAGCTCTCCCCCTCTAACCCCTCTCCCTCGCCCCCGGCGGCCACCATGGGCGTCGCCCCTCCCCGAGCCCATACACACACATAAGCATGATGAACACACACACACACACACACATACATATGTATGAATTAATGCATGTATATATTAGTATATACGTATTTTGTATGTTTAATTAGTTTAGATTATTTAGATTATTCTTTTTTCACTATTATATATGTATGAATGCATGTTAGATGGATATAACTAGTGTTTAATTAGTATGGAAATTTTTTATATAATGTTGTTTTTCAGTTTTTTAATGGATGTATAGAAGTTGTGTTTTCTGTTTTTAGTGTTAGATGCTTAATTAGTATGAAATAGTATATAGATTTTTGACATATGCAATGATAGCATAATTAGTGTTATATAGAAATGTTAGAAATTTTAGTTATCAAAATCCAATCATTAAAAAAATGTTACTTTTTGCGGGCATATAGCTAGTATTTGTTCTCGACGATGCCCGGCCCGCATCCTCGCCGTCGACCCGTCCGCGACGACGTCCGGCTGACCCATGTCCGGGACTGGGCTCCGCCGGGCTGGCACTGGGAGGTACTGCCTGGAGGGGCGCGCCGCTTGATGAGGAACCCTGCCCAAGGTCCCGTACTCGACCCTGATCTCGTTTGGTGGCGTTCGCGTGGGCCAGTTTCGGTGCGGAGGGACCCCGCCCCGCCGGAGGTGGTACGTCACCGTGTCAGGGAAAGGGACGAGCACATCCATCGCTACATGGTTGCGTTAGAAGGCGGCAGGTTCTCCAATACCTGGCACTTTCTTCAGGGATCTCACTTCAGCTATGATCCTGTGAGGGTTCCTTCTCTTTGGGTGTCCACCGCCCGCGCCGCAGGAACGGCGAGTGTCCTAGATTCTTCTGTAGTATTCGATCTTTAATTAGCTACCTAGCCAGTGATGTACTATTCAATATTATATATTATTCGAGACGATGTATTCGAGATTATATCTATTATTCTAGACGATGTATTCGAGATTATATCTATTATTCGAGACGATGTAATTTGAATACTAAATTGTTTTATATTTTTTTTGGATTAGTTAAATAAAAGCTATGGCAGACAATACCGACAGAGAGGGAGAACAGACCAAGTTCGATATGATACGCGGGCCAGATGATGATCAGAATGAAGAAGAAGATTATGACGGCTCCGAATTTCTAAACAACACCGGAGAGGGTGATATGATATTCGATCGCGACGACCGAATTGATGAAGTCATGAACTACGATTATGACGATGACGAAGAACATGTTGATCCTAAAACAACAAAGACCGGCGAGGTATATTTGTATAAGCAGGCATCTGGTGATCATCACATGTTTTAAATGACTTGAAGATATATTAATGAATCGATCTTTGTTCTTTCAGCCACCCGGATCGAGCAAATCTTCAGGCAAAGGGACGAAATGAGGCCCGAACAAAAAGTTGAAGGAGGGCGTAAAGTACAATATCGAGGCAGTCAGACCTAATGGCGAACCATTAGCGCCTAAGAAGATTGCGGACAAGTTCGTTCGTCAGTGCGGAGTTCTTGTGAAGGACCAACTCCCGATCAAACTTAAAGAATGGAGAGAGCCAGCAAAGCCACGTCCAGATGTTACTTTTGTCGACAAGAATCAAAAAGATCTGCTTTGGGATACTCTCATGGAACATTTCACCCTACCAGATTATTTCACAAAAGCAGATGTGCAGAAAGTCAAGGACGCTGCTCTTAGGAAGATGGCGGTTGCATTCAAGAACCACAAGAATCGTGAATGGGACAAGTACGTCAAGGGAGGAAGGAAGACTCCAGTATTCGAGGGAACACTAGAGAACCAACATGCTCATTGGGACGATTTCGTGAAATTCAGGGATTCGGAATTAGCTAAGGAACGGTCGAGAATAAACAAGAAGAATGCCGAAAAAAAGGATAAGTTCCATAAGCTGGGGCCAGGTGGCTATGCGGTGGCAATGCCTAAGTGGGATAAGTCTGAGAAAGAGATGGAGGATGCAGGTGTCACTCCGGTTACTAAGAGCTGGCCCCCAGGTGCAGGACATGGTTCTATGCGCATGGGGGGGGAGTTGGACCCGAAGACAGGCAATGTTTCGACGAAGGCAAGTCTGAAGGGAGCCGACGATGCGATACTTGTTGCAATAGAAGAGGCACGATCGGGGGTGTTCCAGCCCAACAGAGAGAACGACGAGCTTACGCGTGCCCTGGGAAATCCTGAACTCCCGGGAAGAACACGAGGCAAGGGCGCTATTCTGTGGTATGAGGGGTTTTCAGACTGGAACACCGACTATAGAACCCGTGCGAGAAAGAAGATTGCGGAGGAGAAGAAGAGGAAGATGGAGGAGGAGCAGAGGAAGCGGGACTATGAACGCCTTCAAGGCCTAGAAGCAAGTCAAGTGGAATTGGCAGTCAAATTCCAGCGGCAGCAGGAGCAGATCGACTCACTTACCCAGCAAAGGGGGTCTCAGCAGCTGCAGCAGCTAGCGGATGATCCTTCATTGGATAGCACCGCCCCATCCATGCCGAGAAGCAGCGTGGGTTCCGCCCTGGACGACGCAATGCTGGGTAGATACCCCGTGGATGACATCACGGAGAACACTAACTGCGAGCTACACGTCAAAATAACGAACATATCCATGAAGGTGGCGGACGCCGTTGCTTTTACAAATCCCCCCGAGACAACCTTCCATTGCAACCCGATTCCAGCGGGCTATGCTCGTGTCTTGGTTGATGAGGTGGTGGACCCACCATATTCGGAGCTACAGCTTGACATTCCTGGAGGTGACGACGAGCGCTTTCTTGGAGAGGCCAAACATCGTATCATCCTATGGAAAAAGGATTGCATCATCTTTCGAAGGCCACCGACACCGCGTCAGTCGACTCCTCGTCGAAGTCCGCCACCGAGTCAGCAGACTTCCGCTCCTGCAAGTCCACCAAGTCCGGCAAAGTGTCAGGCCACTCCTCCTCCAAGTCCGGCAAAGTGTCAGGCCACTCCTCCTCCTCCAAGTCCGCCACAGCGTCAGACGTCCACTCCTCCTCCAAGTCCGGCACAACCTCAGGCCACTTCTCCAAGTCCGGCACAGCTTCAGGCCACTCCTCCTCGTCCAACTCAGCCCCGTCAGCCGTCTCCACCGCCTCAGCAATCGCAGAAGAGACACCCCGCAGCTATGGTGCGTAGCGGTACGAGTCGAGGTAGTACAGGAAGTACAGGCGGAGGCAAGCGATATAAATATGGTCCAAGCCTCACGCCTCTTCCGCAGAGGCCTTATGACAAGTCCGAGGAGGAAAACGCAGCCATATCGAAGGCCAAGGTGGAAGCCCATTTTGCACCGAAACCGCCACCGCCGCCAAGGGAGAAAGTGCCTGAGGAAACGATTGACCACTTCATTCGTATGGCTCAACCACCAGCTCCCAAGCCTGTTGACACAGACTATGAGCGCCACATCAGGAAGTTAAATCGAGCACGTCTACGTAAGGAGCCGAGCTCGGGATCGAGCAAACAACAAGCAGCTGTCAAAAAATGCGGGAAAACCATTCCCCAGCTGGGAGAACAGGCGGCGCAATCGATCCCCTCGCTTGTTGTGCCAACAACACATGACAGTACGCGCGCCCAATATTATTGTGGGCAAACAGTTTACGTTCTCGAGGTGGGCAATGTGGTAATAACCAAGGACCATATAATGCAGGCTGAAGTTCTCAACATCACTGTTGGACAACTCCTCGAGATCGAGCACATGCCTGTTCTTAGAGAGGATGAAATAAAACGGAAATATGTCCGGGGCCAACCTTTGGTCGAGCCAGACAAGGTCAAGAACCTCCCAATGAGAATGTATGAATTGCATCAATGGTACATGAACATTACCAAGATTTCAGATCGATTGTCCCTCATGGTGAATGTCAAGGAGGATCATTACTTCCATGAGAAAGCTCTGTCCGTTGAGTATTCTGAACTGTTTCAGTTATACAATCAAGACGCACTCGACAAATCTATCGTCAGTTGCTATTGTCTGTAAGTGATTTCTTTCTGTAATTTAAGTCTCAAGCTAGCTGTAGTGATCCTTTTGATCAATCATTACCTGTAATTATCCTCACTATATTCTTTTCTGTGGTATTATGCAGGATGAAGATGTACGAAATGAGAAAAGGTGGACGCTTTGGCATTGGGTTCATTGACCCAAACACCGTTATGAATACACATGGCAGATAAATCCACATCATCAAAAGGACGTAGAGGACAACATGCTAGAGTTCTTGAAGCGCCTCAAATACAATGAAGATATACTACTTCCTTACAACTTCTAGTGAGTCACACTGTCTTGTACTACAAATTCTCTGTTTTTGCCTACTAGCTAGCTACATGTTTTTGCTTACATATGCCCGCTTAATTAAGACATGCAAACGTGTGTGCATGCAGATTTCACTGGGTCTTGTGTATCATTAAAGTTGACGACGGAACAGTTGAAATACTGGACTCACTACTCAAAGTTAAAACTGACTATAACATCTTGTTTGGGATAGTCAACAGGTAATTTCAATCATTATTAACTATATATCTCGGCCTATTCAGTTCGTCATTTCATGATATGAACTATTTAATAATCCCTTTATTCATTTTCTTTGTCGGCGGGCAGGGCTTGGGCAAGGTTCATCGGCGTCACGGAAGGCGAATGGAAAAAAAAGCTTCAATGGTTTCGACCCAACGTAAGTAATTAAGTAGTACTAGCTAGCTAGCTAGCTGCCATCTCTTTAATTATCATGCTTGATTAATTATTATCTGATCAAATTCCATTCTCGTAAAGGCCCTGAAGCAGGCGCAGGGGACTGATCTATGTGCATTCTGCGTTTGCGAGAACATTCGCATGATGGCGTCCGAAAGGAGCAGATCTCAAAGACAGGAATGGGTACGCTTGTCAGAACACTATTCACAATTTTTACACCATTATCAATATCTAGTCACACAACTAATACACATGCATATTGATCTCCTTCTTAACAGTTCATAGAGGTGCGGGAGAAGCTCCTAGAAACGGAGCGCGTAGAAGCACTTCAAGAGGAAATAGCAGGATTTTTGCTCAACCAGGTCATAAATCCGAAGGGAGAATACTATTACCCGCTACCGCCCCCATGAAAACCACTTCCAATTGTCATCGTGCTCCGAAGGCACCAATTAGGCTAATGCCACTGGCTCCAAAGGCAACATGCATATGTAGGAGAAATTGTATATAGCTATACATGTGTGTATGTGTGAATTAATTAATAAGGTGGTTTGTGAGGCATTGATGATATCTATATCCATGATTGGTTCTACTAGAAATTCTATTTATTTATATATATATACACAATGTGTAGTATCGTAAAATACCAGCAAACGAAAAAGAATTAAAATGGAAACACAAAATTAAATGAAAAAGAAATCATAAAACTAAAAAAAACCCCAAACCTTATAGTACCGGTTGGTCTTACCAACCGGTACTAAAGGGCTCCAGGCCCCCGGAGCTGGCTCGTGCCACGTGGTTGCCCTTTAGCACCGGTTCGTGCTGAACCGGTACTAAAGGGGGGGGGGCTTTAGTGCCCATACTTTAGTGCCGGTTATGGAACCGGCACTAAAGGGCCTTACGAACCGGTGCTATTGCCCGGTTCTGCACTAGTGTTCTTTAAATATAATCCACGAACAAGTGGCTCATACAGAGCAATCCTCGCCCGCACTCTTAAGCTGGGTTCCTCTTGCAAAACCATCCTCTCCCACGTCTACTTTAACTACTGTTCCGAGCCAATTTCCAAGCGCCTCTCCAAAAGCTTTTGATCTTTTATCGAGAGGCAAATCATCAACCCTAACCCAAGTCTCAATCGAGTCAAAAATCATCTCAGACGGCCTGGTTTCTCTGTCATAATCCTTCAGAGCTACAACATTAAAATCAAACTGCCATGGGCCGTTGTTCAGCACGTGCTTCCAGTCCCCCTCACTGCCAAACCTGATCATAAACATGTTGGCGCCAAGCATCTTGAACTGGGCCTCCCTGTGCAAACCCCATGCCCGCTGCATCGCCCTTTCAAACGCATGCTTGACGAGTGGGCGTGGGCAGAAAGATTTCCCAACGACAGCCCACTTCATATCAATCTTCGTCCTTGGATCTGGATCCTCAAACACAAAACCAGCTGCTTCCTTCTCCGTCAATGCCAGCCCCCCCATCTTCGCCGACACGGACGCTGCATCCTCCGAGGTCTTGCCATCTGCCGGGGACTCTGAAGCTCTTATGTTCGTCGTATCCCACGTCTCCCCCGCCTTCACCGGAGTTTGTTTCCTCGGAGTC
>NC_041385.1:861931581-861952474 GCF_002162155.2 Triticum dicoccoides | reverse complement strand
ACTCGAAGAAGACGCCATGAGCACCTCGTCCAGTAGGGTAGCCAAACGCAGGACCAAGCCAGGGGTGCAGCGCCGTCGCTACGCCCCAGCCGCCCTGAAGAATCACCGCCACCCACGTGCAAAACCCTAACCCTAGGCGCCGCCTTCCGATCGCCTCAGCAATCGCCTCTCGATCGCCTTAGATGTTCGGTTTCGGTGGTGTCATTTCCTCTACATGCGACGTCTACGTCCCTGTTTGTCTGTTCGGCAACAGCGCAGCTGTAGCTGAGCACTTGTCCGCACGCAAGCCACCAGCCAAAACCCCATGCAGGCCACCACGTAATGGGCCTTGCCCATTACCACCTCCGGTATGGCTTGTCTCCTGGCCCGTCTTCCCTTCTGACCACAAGAGCCTAACCCTTTCCCTTTGTGTGTTGTTCTTCCGGCCACCTACAGACCTCTTCTCAAGTCGATAAGCACAAAGACTACTTCTCCATGGACGAGCACACACAACTTTTCTTGCATCTGCTTTGATCCCTTGTGCTTCGCAAAATTCCGTGAATGTGCGTGACTTGAAAGTTCACGTGCATAGTCGGAAAGTACTCAACGAGTGCGTCGTCAAGGTCGGGACCTGCGCCAACACCAGAATGATAGGGAAGAACCACTTAGTCACACACTAAAATTGTTTAGAAAGGAAATCATGGCAGATAAATTTGCGCCAGTAGTTTAGGCATGAATGGCGATTGCCGTTTTGGATTGGCGATAACGCTGCAATAGAAGCTATTTCGCGGGCGATTTAAAATCATGGATCCAGCCCTTGGCAAAACACAGGAGCAGAGTATAACAACTTTGCATATAATCGCATTTTATTAAAACAGATCAGATTAGCAAATAAGTACATGTAGTATTCACCGTTAGTAAACGCTGAACTTACAAACTCTTCATCGCATTGTTCAAATTATATATGCCGGCCGTGGTCGCTTATTTGGCCACGGCGGCCTGCTTGGGCTTGAAGTCGTCCTCCTCCTTCCCATAGGCGGAGACGGGGAAGGACCTTCCCAGTCCGGTGGGCGTTTTGAAACTGATCTTTGAGTGGTCATTCTTGTCGATGTACATGTCGCAGACAGTGACCCAGATGAGGAGCTCCTTGCTCTTGACCCCCGTGATGCGCTTCATCTTGCGGTCCTGGACGAAGGCCGTCACCTCGGTGGCATACGAGACCAGCCTCCCGATCTGCTTGAAGGTGTGCGTGAGCGCCTTCTTCTGGCGCAGCCACACGAAGCCCGTGGAGCGGTTGTAGCCGACCTCCTCAATGTCCGCCAGCGGCAGCAGGCCCAGTGGCATGTTGGTCTCAGCCAGCAGCTCCACCGCCTTCTCGGCGCACAGCGCCGCGCCGTGGTACACCTCCGCCCCCTCCCTGTTCACCTCGATCGCCTGCGACGCCATCTCGATGGAATAAATTTAATCTCTCGAAGCAAACTCTGGATCAACTCTGACGCTCGGGAGATGCAGGGGACTTTTGGTCTTGGAGGCTTATTGATTGATGTGGTGGGATTGGGGGTGGGGAGGGGCTGATTTATAGGGGCGAGAAATTCTACTAATGATGTTCACTGGAATGCTTACGGCTGGAGGAAGCGGGTGAGAAAGCAAAGGTATGAACTTGAGGCATGACACTCCAGCGACCTGTGTCAACGTCGTGTCGTATACGGGGAGCGATCCGGCGGATGGAATGGCGTTGCTGGTAGTTGAATTAATACTCCTGCCAGTGATGCTAGCTAGCACGCGTATGATGGGACACTTGTTGGTCCAGTGCAACCACCCTAGTTAATGTACTATTTTCCTTGGCCAGGTTGATGGATGCTGCTGGTACTAATAGATCCGTAGCACCGTTCATTTCAGCAACAATTTGTCGTTGAAAGAACCTTTGGTTTCTGCATGTATATACACACCATACGAGGAAAAATAGTAATACAAGAAATAAAAGTAAAAGAATAAGATTTTTAGAAAAAACTAGAATTTCTTTCGCACTAGTATGTAAATTTTCACGAATAAAAAATCAGCGTTGACTTCAGGGCAAAAAATATATTGGATGAACTTTTTTTTTCTAAAAGAAGTCAATGGGTTATTTTTCTTTTTGTGGAACTTCTTTTGCAAGTATAATTGAAGGTCAATTTTATTCTCAAAGTATTTTCAATTTTTTTTGACTTTTTACTTAATTGTTTTTATAAATAGGCTGTATATACACCCATAGACCAATAGTTTCACTCCTAGTTGGTTGCGCTTTCTATGCATGATAGTAGCTGCCCACACTATTCTGCTATGAGTACTTTAATGTAGTGGACTTTTTCTAGAGGTACACCGATGACGGATGCAAGCGGCAGAATGATTTACTCCATCCGGTCCTAAATATATGTCCTTTTAGAGATTCGAATATAGACAACATATGAAGATAAATGAATGAATCAACACTTTAAAATACGTCTACGTACATTCGTATGTAGTGTATATTGCAACGAAAGTACTAATGTGAGCCCGAGCTCACAGGATCCCGGAATCTGTACCGCAGGGCTATATCGAGATGCTCAGCGGCGTCAGAGCGGTTCCAGCTCATTTTTTTGGTTTCTGGTTTTTTATTATGGCCATTGGCCCACGGTCGGGATGCATTACGTTTATGCCGTCAGCAATCCTCGGCGCGGATCAGAAATATGCTCACGAATTGAGCCGGTTCGGCCGCGATTCTGGGCTAATGCCGCCCACTACTTCATTTAATGTACCCAGCCGTTGGAGCTACCAATCTTCTTGAACACGCTCCTCTTCATAATCCCCATCATCCAGCCGGCCGCTCACCCAGATCTGTAGCTCCACAATAACTCACTCCAGCCATTGCCAGCAACTCCAACGCTTCCTAGCCATGTCTGCATCTTCCTCGTCGGTAGGCCATGACGAGGTCTTGCCTCTTGTTCCATGCAAGGACTGCCATGCCCAGATTTACACTTGGATTGCTCGCAGCGGATTCCCTCGTCTGTAAGTTTTATAGCCAGAATCGATTTTTGCTGACCACAGCCTCTGCGTTGGATTTCTAGTTTCTAATGCATTTGGTTTCCTCATTTCTTGTGATTTGTAGAGAGGGCTTTGTGGATACATGAGGTCGAGCGAGGAGTACCGTGCTCAGCTGAGTGACCAGATTGTTGGAGATCCTGTAGCTGCCCCTCATCAGCCCGCAACTTACAGGCACCGGAGAGCTAGATCAGGCGAACCAATGGAGGAGTGGAGCCACGCAAGCGAGCTTGCACGGAATGGCCGAGCGGAGCAGCAGGCATGGAGCGGGCACGCTCGGGTTAACACAGCAGGCGCAGCGGCGGCCTCGTCAAGCCTCCTTGTTATGCTAGTTGCTGCCATACTGCCACTGGTGGTCGGAGTGTTTATGTTAGCCCTTCTAGTCAAGATAGCCTATCTGCTTCGTAGGTAGGAGAATAGGTTAGTGCAGCCGTGTTCGCCAGATATCCTTGTGGTGCTAAGTTAAATCCTTGTAATCACTCATGTGCGTCAGTAATGAATTATGTTCCCGGTATTAATCTAATTTTGTTGATATGGGGAGTCAAAATTATTAAGGGTGTTGCTGTGCATAGCCAGACAACAGATCAAACGTACCACTGCCCTGCAATAAATCACTTGTACCTACCTCTCCCGTGCACAGCCAGCGGGCGACCATATCTCAGTTACTCCCCTGTTCACCCTCCCCAACCCCAAGAAGCACCTGCAATCTCGCCGGAGTGGACCCCCTGCTCGCGCTACGTACGCCGGGTACGCTCGCAGGTCAAATCCTGTTTTTGTGTTTTGCGAGGGTGGATCTGATCTGAATCATGTGTATGCGTACTTTATTTTAATTATGCAAATCTCGAATTGTTCTGTATTGCAAAGTACAGATCACTCCTAATATCCCAAACTTTGTTTAGAGCAAAACGCGGATCTGTTTCCTTTTAGCCTGTCATTCTGTCAATGCAAACCAGCGCATGCATATGCAGATTCGACCAGAACTACTTTGTCCAGATACATTCTGTTCTTAATAGTTTTTGCTAGTGCATGTCTACGTACACATCAAGCATAGAAGTTTGCATGTCTGATATCACTGGACATAGGGACTGCGTGCTATGTGATACAAGATTTCTACATTGCTTAAGCACTGACAACGTTATCTACAGGCTGTAATCATGTCCGACTCAGGCAGTTGTGATGTTGCGGCTCAACAAGTATCACCACAAGACGCTGAACACTCGTCCGGTGCCTATGAAGGACAGGCGGCACCAGCCCCCACATCCCGAAGTTCAGTTAAGAGAGCAGTGGAAGTAATCCAGTCATTCGTTGAATTCAACAGGTGCTTGGTTTCAAAATTGGGTTTGGTTTTCCCTGCAACCATTTTATACTACCAACTTTCAGCTAAACAAGTGCAGACAATCTAAAAACAGATATGCATATTGTAAAAAGTTTCAACAAACGGAAGCATACCGCACATCTTGTCCGATTGACATTTAGCCCACTCTTCCCATATCGAATTCCGGATCCTTTCTTCCATGAATACTGATTGTAGAAATCGTAGGTCTCGCCTAGTGTATCAAAAGTGACCCCTAAGTTTGGTACAATGACATTCTCCCCAGGGGCCTCAGCAAAGACGCAGACTGATTTCTCCAATGCTGTCATCCTATCTGGGCATGGGGCACGACGTGGCACGACAACTCCGATCCTGACTCTGAAATAGAAACACACAAATAATGGTCGGCTTCAACAATGACTCACTGCCCGATGTGAACATCGGTAGCTACCCGTCATCCTCTGTCCCACACAAATATTCAGATGCCATTTCTGCATTCTGGCTTTGCTCATTTTAATGTTTTCAATTTCTGTCACAGATTACTCCTCCTGCACTTGCACACAATGCAATCATGGCAACCACAGATATCTTTCCCAGAATTTTATCAATTTTACTTCTGTCCTCATAGTACAACAAACAACAGAGATTCATTTTGAAGTAGGTTTCCTTATGTTCCTAATTATTTCTATGCTTTGAAGTTCATACCTTCGTGTCCACCCAGGCGTCTTTGAATCAATCTGCTCTATGGAAATTTCTTAAGCCTCTGGCTTATCTCCACTCCCTGTTAGGTCGCCGCTGCATCACCCTGTTAGGTCGCCACCCGGCGTTGAAGTGGCAGCTGCGAGTGCTTCAAGTGGCGGGGCGCAGATCTGTCAGTCACCTCTTCAATCAGAGTTCTACTGCACACACACAGCGAGCGCTCAAGATTTAGATCCCCACTTTAGCAAAACCAAATCGCAGACCAGAAAGAGCAGACATGGACAGATTTCACACATGTTGAATGACTGCATCAAAACCTCCATGCGCGCTGGAGCAGAGATTCTCGAACCCTAGAAGAGCTGTTGTTGTCGCCACCAAGCGCCCCAATAGAACCCGACCGACAGGTGCGAGAGGAAGGAGCCAGCCATATCCCCATCTACCCATTTCTTCATTTACTCTTAGCCCATTGACGTTGTTAACGGACACTGATCCACGGATCAGGAATTGGCCGCGGACTCGAGCTATGGCTCTAACGCCAATCCGCCACAGACTGGAATGGAAATCCCGTTCTGCCCCACCGTCCAAGAGGATTCCTCCTTTTCTTTATCTCTGCCACGCCCTCCACAGGGCTCGGCCTTGGTCACGTGTGTCTGGTAACCCGAATCGCAACGACTTATCGAGCGAGACAGATTCCGTGAGCCTGTGTGCTCGGGATCAATTA
This sequence comes from Triticum dicoccoides, assembly GCF_002162155.2. Taxonomy (NCBI): domain Eukaryota; kingdom Viridiplantae; phylum Streptophyta; class Magnoliopsida; order Poales; family Poaceae; genus Triticum; species Triticum dicoccoides. The sequence goes on along the minus strand of NC_041385.1, from coordinate 861,946,706 downwards.
CTCCGCGTCCATATTGCAAGCTCTAAAATGTCTTATATTTAGGAACGAAGGGAGTAGTTTTTTATTCATGTTAGCCGACGTCTCTTGTCTTACTCAACTTAGAGCATCTCTAGCAGACTCCGCATCCCGCCGACCCGCATTTCACGTTTGCAGTTCGCGGAAAAGCTGTTTTGCCGTCTACAGCGAAAAGCCGCAGAGGCAGACCCCACAAAGCCGACCCGCATCCTGTTTTACGGGTCACTTTTTTTTTGCTTGGTAATACGTGTCTCATTTATATCATAAGGATCATAGTACAAGCCACGTACATACCGACCTGACAAAACTGAAAAGACAACATAACGCTATCCTTTGCACACAGGAACACCAGCCAAGAAGTAAATTACAAACAAGACTGAAGAATCCTCTGAGCTTGACACCAACACCCGCCACCTGCCTCTGCCACCACCATAGCAGCCACCAAAGGAGAAAATGACGGATCACCTCCACACCCGAGCTCGACGCGGCTCCATCATTGATATGCAGCTTTGCGGACCTCCAAGGTGGCTCACCAATAATGTTGAAGCCATTGCCGTTGAATGAATCAGACCGGGGCAACACCCCGGACATGCCATCGAACTCCAGATCTGGCACCCCTGCCCAACTAAGACGTGGGAGGAGGAAACCATACATGCCTTCCACGAAGCACGAACCCAGATCCACCATCTTCCAGATGTCGTCGCAGACCACAATCTGCATCTGCTCCTGGACTACCTCCCAAGCTCCACCCCGGCGCCGGAGCAAACACCGTCGCAACGGCGGAGCCCGAGGACACAGGTCCACCACGAGAATACCGCCGCCGCCGCACCATCCTTGCTTGAACAGTCTGGTTTCCAAATCCACCCCAAAAGCAGATCGCCTCGTTGGGGAAGGATCTGAAGATTTATTAGTCGGCGCCGCCATTGCCATTGCCGAAACCATGACGATGAACAACCCAAAAACCTAAAAAACTAATGCCTAAAACAATACACGCGCGCAGATCCGGCGACCCCCTCACCACCGACGACCGAGGTCGTCAGCGGAGGGGAGCCGCCGGAGGACGGCGGTGCAGGAAGGCGCCCTAGCGGCAGGAGGCGAGATCACCTTTCTTTCTTCTCCTGGAAGAAAGAAAGCGCACGTGTCGCTTTGCGGGGTCTGCCTGTGCGGCCGTCCTCCCCCCAACCCGCAAAATGTAAATTGGCACTCAATTTGCACCTTAATTTGCATTTCTTTGCATTTTCAACCACATTGGATACATGGGACATCACCAATTTTTGCTAGAAAAGCAAACCCAAAGAAAACAAGAACCACAAGTTTGCATTTTAGATGATTTCCAACTTCCATAACTGCACGAGTTGAAGCAATATCTTCTCCATGCACTCATTGTTGATGTGCAGATTCTTGATCTTTACTTCTTCATTGTTCTTATTTGGTTCTAAAGAAGTAGCCGTTGCTTCCCCTCTAGTTGCGCATGCATGCGGTTCATTGCCTTAAATTGCATTAAGGAGTGCATGAATGTCTACCAATTTTCTTTCTATCAATAAGTCAATGTATTCGCCTTCCCAAGACCAAAATGAGATCCCATCTTCCTACACGCATGATGATGTTCCAAATGAGCAAACATAATGAGCTATCCAAATGAGCCGAATGCAAAATAGCACGTAACCCGTCGTATTCGCATTTGAAGAACACCCATCTGGGTGCTTCGGCGTGCCCGAAGTCAGCCACAGCACTGTCCGCGGGCAGTCGTCGCACTGTATGAGCGGCACCGGCGAGCCACAGAGCCTCTGTGCGAGGGCCGAGCCCGACGGACGGCCGACCGAATCCATGTCGGCAAACCGTCGGCGGCGGCGAGCGGACGAACCCGCACCTGCATGCGCTGATGAGCCTTTGTCGGGGCTGCGTGGGGTTCTTCCCGACCATTCCATAGCTTGCGCAGCCGGCGGCGGCCGGGAAAGCCAAATCCGGCCGCCCGCGAGGAAACGCTGCATATCCGCAAGGTCCCGGCTCGCCAACGCAGGAGGAGGGGAGGGGAGGGGGCGGAGGGCTACCTTTCGCCGGAATCTTGGGCGGCGGCGGGGCGAGCGGGAGAGGGGAGGTGGTTGGTGGGGGAAAAGCACGAGCTGAAATGCCCCCCCCCCCAACCGCTCCCGCTATATGCGGGGCACCGACGGGCCGGGTGGGGGGGACCCGCGAATACGCGTGTTGGGGCCGAGCTTTTATCGCGCCCCTCAATTATTTTTGCGGGCCAGCCGCGTTTGCAGTGTCTGTTCAGGCAGGGTTTTCGCCGCCAGCCCGCATTTTGGCGGTTATTTTGCTGGTCGGGGGCTTTTGCGGGGTCTGCTAGAGTTGCTCTTACTAGTTGCTCTCCGGTGGGACTAATCTTCGTTGGCGACGAGGAGGAATCACCTGGTCCAGCGACACCACTTCCACGTATCATTCATCTTCTAGCAGTGCTAACACTAGTCAATAACTAGTATTTAACTATTTATGCACGTGCAATGCACGTATTAAAATTAATGGAGTGAATTTGGGAAAATGAAAATGTCACATAGTACATGCTAATAGAGAATGCAGAATATAAGTATAGTAAAGGTTTTTTTGTAGGAAAAGTATAGCAGAGGTAGATTAGTATGCAAGATGTGACATGCGGTTCCTTGATGTTTGGTATACATGCCCCCACGTTAGAGCGCTGGAGAGAGATGTGACATGGAGTGATGGAGCTGTCCGCACCGGCATAGGAGGTTGATCTCCGCCCAGGTTTCCTCTATGATTACATAAAGGATGTTTGTTGTTGTTTGTTGGTTCTGTGTGCGGGAGCTCGATGACTGGGGGAGTTTAGATCTTTGATTTCATCCTGAAATTCTATTTGTATGGATTGAGATATATAGAGATGAGAAGCTAGGTCCCATGTTCATGTAGAGGAATTTTTTGATCATGTAGGTTTTCTCTGTACCACAATGTTTGTTTGAATTTTTTCATGTAGGTTCTCTCTGGTTTTGCCTTACTCTATGTTCTTAGTCTTCATTTTTATTTTCAGTGTATGATATTTCAATTTTTGATTCACGTATTCTTGGTTTGGCAGATATTCAGTATCTCTGTTCTCACTATTCGATTTTTTTATTTCTCAGTTTAGGATTTCAGTACTTTTTCTTTTATTAGTCATCAGTTTTCTTCTTTATTCAATCATATTCAGCCTTAGTTCTTGTCCAGTCTTTCTTTAATGTCTTTTGTCCTTAGTCTCCAGTTTTCCTCTTTCTTCAGTCATATTCAGTCACACTTTATTCATTGTTTGATTATCTCATTCAGTGTGTAGTTCTCCTTGTGCATATATACTTCGTTTTGCTCATCATTGTTTGTTAGCATTGTTCTCTCATTTTGTATCGGCATAACAAATAATTCACAACATCATCTAATCCACACAGGCAAAGGAAGATTTTTCTAAGTAAAATTCAGTATAGTAGAGGGAAACAAAGGTTTTTCGTTGTAAAATTAAGTACACTATAGGGTAAAAGTTTCAAGGTTTTTCTTAGTCATGACTTACTTTTCTCTACCAGCTTTAGGGGGAGGTCCATCTAATTTGACTTTTCCCTGGGCTCTCTGCAGGTGGGCTAAACAACAAGATACTTTTATGCAATTTGGTGTATTAATTGGACTTGTAAATATATTTTTCTGATCCCACCACACTTTATATAGAGAAATAGTTTTTCTTCATACTGTTACTTTTCTTGTTTCCTTTTGTGCTTATTGCTCTAAATGTTAAATGGTTGTTAAGCTGCCAACATATATTATTAGTATGTTGCGGTTCTTTTCAGTAAATCTTCAGTCTCTTCTGTCTTCGGTCATCTTTAGTGCACACGTTTCTTCACTATTTCAGTAAGTACCTTCTCATTGGTCCGCCTTCATTTCACAAATCCATGCTTATCAGTTATCCCTCTGTAGGCATCAGTGATCAATATTTCTCTTCAGCCTCATTATTTCATCAAGTCCCTACTCTACCCAGCCTTCATAAATTAAGTATGCCCCTGCTTATTATGTAATAGACTTTTTTGAGCATTATCATTTCTCATCTTTTTGTTTGACCAGCATGTTTTATTACTAACTAAAGGAAGTTTCTTCTCTCACTTCTTCAAGGAAGAACAAGGTTCCAACTTCGTTTTAGCACATGTTGTTACAGATGTGTTATGTAATAGTACTACATAGAAGAGATGTGTTACGTAATAGTACTATGTATTTTCTGAAAATAATTCATCTTGTTCTGTTTTTTTTACTAGACATTGATGCTATTTGTGCTTCTTTACAAGTGACACCATAGTCAATTTGCATTTTCTGTCTTTTAGCTACACTCAGCCTTTGATTTGTTGGTCCCATTAGGCTTTAGGGAAATATTACTATATGTAACATGTATTTTTTTTTACTTCTTATAAGCTCCTGCTTCTCATTTTTGAAATTTATTTCTTGATGCAGCTTCATTCCGATTTGTGTGAATATAAGCGTAAGAGGTCCAAAGGAAATGCAACAAAATAATTCCAGACGTGAGTATCTGGTTCACATTGCTGCTAGTCACCTCTTGCAATTGCGTACAGAGGGCTTCTGACAAAGATAAGTCATGGTCTCATGAGGTTGTTTTTGCATTAACTGTAGTGCATAGTACCGGTTTATGCTCCATGAATGATTCGTACATATCCTCATTGCATGTACCCCTGCCTATGGTGGTTCTGAACTCAAATAATATAATATCATTATATTTGTTCGATGTGCTACTATTATATTCTAATGTTATAGCTTATGCCCATATTGATGTACATGAGCGAGACTAAGGAACAAACATGGCAGCTGAATGTGGTGAAACAAGATAAGTGCGGACTGGCCCGCCTCAAGAGGCTCCGCCAGGTGGCGCCTCAGCCTCTAGTAGGTATATATGGCATGCACTTTAAAATAGTAACCAATTAAAATAATGATCTCGCCGAACACCAATGGCAGAAAATCCGAGCACGTCTTTGGCGGACCATTTAGCCACAACAGAACAATCCCCATCACGACACGTCCATCAAGGTAGCCACCACAACACGGCATGCGACGGTTGAACCAAAAAGTAGTGCACCCAGCCTGATGAGGAGAGCGCCATCGGGCATTGTCTCTACCCAATCCGGTTGTTCTAGATCCAGCAGGAGGCAAACCACGCGCGACTGCCTTTTTTTAACCAAAAGATCAGATCTATTATAAAGATTCACTGTAAGTACAAAACACCTCCAGCATAACAAAAATTATATCGAGGTCCATGGACCACCGGACGACCATTGGCGCCGCCAGAATGAGCCGCCGACACACCGATGTCGTAGCTCCCATACCAGAGGCGGCATGACCTTCTCAATGGCAGTTGGGAAGTCTTCGTGCATGTACTTCTAAGGACCAACGTCCCGGAACCGCAATCGTCGCTATTGCTAACCAAAGCCACATCCAGCACAAGCCCCTTGTGTGCCGTCACAAACGCCGTTACCCCACGTAGCCAGCCCGGGCACCGCCAGGGGACAACTAGACCAACTATTAGGCTTTCTTTCCGTAGTTTCTTCCCGGGGCCCCTAAATTGTTGAATTCATAGGCATAGGGGCATCATAGGTAGTGGTTCATTAAATGGGAAAGAAAGACAGGAGGGAAAGATTCGTCGTCTAGGGCTAATTCATTCTGAAAAAATAGGGAAAGGTGCCAAGAGCCGCTGTTGAGCCTGCTCTCAACCCCGCCACCAGACACCACAAGGACCAGACCCGCCGCCATAAAACGCGCGCTTTTTGCCGGCGGGGTCCTTTGGCGGTGGCCGAGGGGAGGGGTGTGGGGGTGGGGGAGGGGAGGGTGTTGTAGACATAATTAGAGTCTGCCCTTTGTGTCGCCCACGGAGGCGACACGGCGGTCTTGTGCACAAGAATATGGAAATCACCAGTCGCCGATGCATGCTGGGCACCACACACTTGTCCACCTCGGCGGCACGAGGTTCTACGTGGTTCGGTGAAGATGCAAAAAGGACAAAACTTTGGGCAGGGCCGATCAAATACATATTTGGCGCCCTGGGGCAAGACGACAAAATGGGGCCTTTGTGGACAAATAAAAAATCAGAATATATTGTATTTTGAAAGAAATTCAGTACATAGCATACGATGGTTTTTGAACTAAAAACGCATGCCACAAATTATTTATTTGTAACGGTGCAGAGAACTACATCATAATAATATGGGAAAAATATAGTTCTACAAAAGATCGCTCTTCTAAGTGCCACAAAGAGACCATCATCTTGCTCTTCTATGTATGAAACCTTGTCAATGTCTAACTAACTCGAGAATCTCCATAGCACGCAATGGCACATCAGATTCTGGTAAAGTCATTTGCCGCAGTCATAATTTCGAGAAGAGATCATCTAATTCAGCATAACTGACAGAAAACGTTTCTACAAATTTAGCACAAGATTTGCGTAATTTAATATCATTTAGTAACTTCAAGTCTTTTGAGCCAAGTAAGAAGGTAAATATACTTCTGAACACTTCAAGTTCTTGGAAGCACTACCGGTTCTAAAAAATTGTCTGTTGAACCTTTCAGGGATCCTACCCGTTCATCTCTCTATGTTTTTTTACTTTCTTTTCTCACTGATAAAGATTTTTTCAGAAGAATGTCACTAAATAATTGCAGAAGAACAGTCAATACAGCGAACAAAAGCACCTGAATATGGGAATATGGCTTGATGTCGAATTGTCGATGTAGCTTCCCATATCTGCAAAGCTGCAACACTCATTCCCCGTCCCGTCCACCCGTCCCCCCATTCTCATCCCTGGATCCAATGAAGCTTTGAAGAACGGGCCAAAAAAAGAGTAGGAACTAGGAAGAGAAGAATTGCAGAAATTAGAGGTGGAGAGCCGGGCTATTCAACAGCTGACGAAAAGTGTACTTGATTAGGGAAAGGAGGAAGACGTACCATCTCTTATGCGGTGATGCCTCAAACATCTACTTGGGGAGCGTCGAGGATGTAAACACAGATGATTGGGGAAGCGGATAGCACCGTTGGTCTCCATTAATGGACGCACGGAAGTGGAGCCTCGAATCTGGAAGTGCGCGGGGCGGCGGCGCTGTTCTCCGGACCTCCGGGGTGGAGAATTTGGGGAGGAGCCAAAGAGGCGAGGAGACTGGAGACGCGCAGCAGATGAGCGAAGCGATCGATTCCTTCATTTTTTATCATATAATATACGTATACTATACTACTACCTGGGCCGGGGGCCCTACCTCCGGGGGCCAGGGCGGTCGGCCCGTTGCCCTGGCCTATGGGCCGGCCCTGACTTTGGGTGCAAGGGTAAGGAAGCAAGGGAGTACGTCCCACCGCCCCGGGTTCGTGCTCTTCATGACCATATTCCACATCAAGTAGGATGAGGAGAAGCAGCTGCGGTTCCGTTTGCACCGTCAAGCTCACCGGTTCAACAACTTCTTTTCTTCAACTCTTTCCTTGTACAAAGTGAAAGTCTATGTCAATCTGTTTGGTTCTAACAAGAAACAGGGTTTGCAGATGGATAGGTATCACCCAGGTTATCACACCATAAACATGAAACGTATTATTGCTTTATTCCTAATTCTTCAAGGAAAAACTCCAAGCAAATGATCTCAACAGTAGACTAGCAGGGAAGCCCCTTCTCAGATTTTATTACAACAAGCGTCCACGCCAAAGTAAACTTGCAAGTACTGACCCTAGATAGCTGCAGCATCCAGAGAAAATTTGAACACTGCTACTCCCTCTCCCTCAGTTTATAAGGCGTGCGAGTAATAATCTTCAACTTGCAGGGTGCGGCGATATTGAATGCTACTAGACGTAGGCAGCAAACCGGCCTCTCCGAATTGCGGGTGTTAGGCCTCTTCCAATGCATTGGTGCTAAGGTGTGGTGCTATATGCATTAAAAAGGTTAGATACTACTCTCTCCAATGCATTGGTGCTTAACTTTTGTAGCTAAGCATGCTTCATTAATGTTTTAACACCAAAACACCTTCATGCATTGGTTGATAGTCATTTTGCATAGATCCGCGCGCTTAGCATCGTTTCCTCATGGGGTCAATGCTCTCTCTCCTCTTTAATTGCTTTGCCACATCACATTTTTGTCTATGTGGCACCCTTATGGTTGGTTGCACGCTGCTACTGTATGTACCATCTAGCAGCGTGCATGCTGTCCTATACGCCGCCCAGTCAGCTTGCGGTGCCTGCTCTCTGACACAAAGTGTAGAGATCCCCTTAGCGGGGATAACATAAATAGTTATTTCGGGAAAATCTGGGCAGATAGTATGTGTCAATGTGTTGACTTACTTATTTACTGTGGGATCTAACTTACTAATTTGCACGCGGAAAAGATGAAGAAGAAGAGAAAAAGAACTTATGTAATAACTAAAGAGGTTCACCATTGAGTTTTTCTTGACAATATGTTCATCATCTTTTTGCTGAAAAGGTCCAGCAAACTGCTGGCTTGATTCAGCTTTAGCAGAAAGCATCAGAAGAACAACATGGTGAAGATCAAAGAAAAGGAAAACAACAGCCCTATTAGCAGAAGAACAAGACTCCATACAATCCACAACAACACAACGTAGCACCAACTCCGACGGAGAACTACGAAGAAACTAGGCAAGGTTGGCGCCACTAAAGTTCACCGATCGAACCACATGTCCCGCGTCATCGTATTACCACGGGTGCCTCGCCACGCGGCTTCGGCTTCACTGCGATAAACGGCCGACGCAACCCCACAGACACGCTGGAGAAGAACCGACTACCATGACCAATGCCATGCCTTCAGCATTGATCACCGCCTTCATCGTTGCCCCAAAAGCCAATGTGTACACCCAGCCGTAGGAAGCACTAATGGGATCAATGTCTTCAAGACCGTTCCCTAAATAGGGGAGCGACATTGAAGACGACGCCAACGCCCTCCCCCGCAGCAGGATCTGGGCTTTCACCCGAAGAACTTGATTCGGGAATATAGGTTGTGAAATTGCCGACAATGCCTCCAAGGAGGATAGTGACGCCCACGGGTACCGTCACCATCGGCCGTCTAGCACAGGCCAGGTTTTCACCGGGGGCTGCCACTCTCATGGAGCCGTCCGAGGCCGACAAGCACCTCCACTTGACCTTGCACCACCCACACAGCGAGCACGCCAATGCTGTGCAGCGACACCAACTAGCCTCCCCGGTGATGGGCCTGCAGAAACCGGATTTGGTCCTGCACTCCACATCCAAGCACGGCCGGAGCCTCCCAGCTCTAGCAATCACTATCTGGGCACTACCAGCTGCCAACAGAACCCCATCGGGGCCACCAGCCCCACGTAAGACCTACTAGATCCAGACCCCCCGCCGGAAACCACGCGCAGACGACCAGCCAAGTGGCCGAGCCGCCGCGCCGTGCCCACCACGGTGAACACCATCGCCCTACCAAACAACCTACACCGCACGCGAACGGGACGCAGTCACCACGCGCCTGATCTTTGCGGCCTAGAGCCCTCCCACTCGGCACACCTACTACGCGCCAGATCCGTGCGTCTCGGACCCGCTTGCCCATGCCTCTGTGGGCAGCCTTGGCGGCAAGGAGCGCCGTCCTGACCGTGTGCAGCCGCTTGACGACCTCCACCTGGTGCCACATACCCATGTCAGCCAGCCCCGGGCAGAAGAGGAAAAGGGCCCCATCGCCACAGAGCCATGCGGGCTTTGCCCGCCGACCTGGCGATCTCCACCGGCGATGGCGAGGGAGGAGGGGAGAGTGGGTGCGGACCCCTCAACTTCATTGCCGTCCACCTCTTGCTGTGTTATTGGCTAGAGAAAGACAACCGATTGTACTACTACAGTGTTGAGTACCCCAGTTGCTCCGCAGGTGATTATGCCCTAAATTCTCAGGAGTGGTGGAACGGATTGCTCCTATCTAGGGTTTCCTAGCTTGCTTTCCTAGATTTAGCTTTATCTATCTTTCCGAGATGACCAACTGCTCTTTCTTGCCAATCTACTTTAGATTTATTAATACTTTCATTGCGGGACCTATCCCCGAACAACCATTGCTTTTCTTCCGCGGTTTCTTTAGTTTCTTCTTGATTTGATTGAAGTTTAGGGAATTGGATGGACTGGTGTCTTTGGATATTATCCGTCCTACTTATGATCTTCCAATTGAACACACTAGTATTTTATGGATTCTTTCCCCGGTAGTGTAGTCATCTCCAAAAGGGATGATACATATTTATCTGTCCTAGGATGCGCCGTTCGTGATAAGCTTATCCGCTTCCTTTCGCCGGTAGTGTGAATCTTCTCGAAAGCGCACAGCATAGTCCAGTCAGTGTAGCCAGGGCATCATGAACGGATTCCTCAAGAGGAAGGTAGGGCCATATCTATCCAAGAAGAAAGACCTGGTAAACAATTATGCTACTTGACCAATGGATAAAGTATAGATCTCATGGCTGGCTACTATTCAACCCTGGCATTGGGGATCAGGAACGGGGTAAAGTACGGACTTTGGCTAAGGATGGGGATCCGGTTGTGCCGTGCCGGCCCCGGGAATCGGCGAACTACGCTACACAGTCAGATACCTAAGCGAACGGATAAGGGAAAGCCCGCTATATTATATATAGTAATCACCTGCCAAAAGGAAAGCCTGACCGATAATACTAATAGGTCTATGCGCCAAACAAGCCACGGTATATTAGAGATAGTAAGGAGTTGTATACACGGGGGTATGCATTCATGTCACGCTTTCTGTGTGATAAGAGGTTGCTAGCTAGCAAGTATAGAAACAGGAGATATGCGTAGTTAACAGAAGCAAGGGAATATGCGTGAGTTGATTTGAGAGTTTTTTTTAGTTGCCACCGAAAAAGCAATTTCATCTAAAGGGAAAATGCATTGCATTTTCAAGGGATTGCCAAGCTAGGCTAGGGATCGTCCGCGAGTATCAGGAATATCGTATTTATCTCTTCTAATCTAGATCCCACTTCCCTCCACTTCTTGCCTCACGCCCGTCCTGACTCCACATTAACGACTGTCCTTCCACCCAATTCCCCGCACCCTTGCATCACATCTCCAACCCCTGCCTCCACGCGATCTTCCACAATCGTACCCCCCACCTCTGAAGCTTGCCCCCGACGAACCTGTCTGCACCTGCGGGCCCGCGCTTACATCATTGGCATCGCATGATTAAACATCAGCACGCGCACTTCCCTCCGTTTTCGATGCCGACAGGGGGCTGCTAGGGGGTGTAAAGTTTCGTTTCGGTCGTGTCAGACGACATGCAGGGGGGCAATGGCTGCCAGCGAAATCTATAATAATTCGATACTAGGTCAACTGTACCATCGGACTTGTAAGAACATGTAAAATGTACCACACGAGGTTGTACCAGCTGTGTGCAGTCCTCCGGCACGGGTTAAGTGTCCTGCATAGATCTTCCCCTCTCTCCCAAAGAAGAGATGTTCGCTTCATAGCCTTCTCTTCCGAGATAAACCCTACAAAGGATCCTAATCGTGCTAGCCTTTCATGGACTCTTCTTGGATTTCCTTTCAGCTGCGCCCAGCACCTCTCTAGTTTCTCTACGAGATGGAGATGGCTCATTCTCTAGTTTTCCTACGAGATATAAGTAAGTTTCTATCGTACTTTGAAGTTCAGGAAGGAGTTATTAATTAAGACGAAGAAGAACTAGGTGGGGATATGCCTTTCCCATAACAATAGAAAGAATCCAAGCCAATATACACTAAACTATCACTATAGAGTTTTCGCCTACCTATGAAAAGTGAGATGAGAGCTTTGTGCTAATAATTTATTATAAAGGTGTACCTATCGACCCCAGGTAATTAATGCCCTATCCTTCTACTTAAAAAACGTTACGTTAGACTTGACCAACTGTTAATACCAATCCGGCAGCAATAACTACTACTAATGCATATTCATATCCCACTAGTAGACTTAGCAGACTGTGACCTAGCCAGTCTATTTGTTGACAACAGACCAGTACTATCCATCAATGCCACAAAGACCATAGACGACCTCTATTTCATGGAAGAACTCCTTCTCATATGATGCAGGGCAATAAGACCAACTGCCCTCCCTACCTAGTGAGAAGAAAGCTTATAAATATAAGCATAAACGAATTCCTAGCCGAGCCCTATACTTACCTGCTTGTACGGTCAATGCCCTAGTAGACATCAACTTGTTCATAAAATCCAGCCTTATCTACACTGCTTTACCCGACCCAGGTGACCTACTTTCTCAGATGAGAGATTCGGCGGAGTAGTAGGAAGTCCCTGTGGAGAACTAGAAGACAAAACGAATATAGCGGACCAAGCAATGAATGACCTAGCCTAGGTAGTCCTATGTTTGACCAATGCTGCCTTGTATGTCTTGATCCAAGATTTCTCAGCAAAAAAAGACATGGGATTATTGATCAATTCACCATCCTCTTCATCTGAGTGTGCTTCCACTTTATCGTTTGTGGCATGTGCATTATGCAACAAGTAGATTCCTGATAAATGAACCTTCTCCACCCCTTTCCTATCCAACGCGGAGCGGCAGAACTACTCGTCTGCAAAGTGGGAAAGCTCCCTCCCTCCTACCTAGGTGTACCTCTTCATTGGAGCAAACCATCCAGCAACTTCTTACATTTAGAATTCCCTTCTAAGCTGGCTATAACCATCCTTATTGACCAGAAAGGAATTGAGAAAGGGGATGCTATAACCAGACCATAGACAGCGTTTCCACATTCACTTTTGAACTTAGGGAAACAGTGAAAGAAGCCCTCGTTCCCGCTCTTCTTTCCCCCGACTTACCCTTAGAAGGAAAGTAGGGGCCTCGGTTTCTGCAGAGAAACCTACACCAGTGAATTTCTCTTTCGTAGGTGATCCTGCTCCCAATCGCAGATTTGAATAATCAAGTCGGTATGGGGCTGCTCCCTTTTGTTACTCCGAAAATCTTGGCTTCGCTTGGACATATCTTCGAGGACCTGGGCGATTTTGATCCGTTTCTCCGCCCTCGCCGTTTCAAGGTGAAGATCCGAGTAAGTAGAGCGTAATAGGCGATCCGCCGGGTACCTATTTCGACAGGACTTAAGAACCGTTTTAATGCGTTTCCTTAAGAAATCAATAGATGGTGCTTCAGGAAAAGGGTTCGGCGGGGTGTGGCTTGTGGATGGCTCTGACCTCAACTCCTCTTTTCCATCGGCGTCTCTCCGTCCCACTTTGTTTTTTCTTGGATCATCATCTCCTGGCGTAGCGGAAGAACTCGACGAGGCCTCTACGACAGAAGAGATTCTTGCCCGTTTCTGCCCGGACGATTCCATAAATGAAATACAAAGAAAAGTGCAGAGGAAAACGCATAACCAGAAGAAAAAGATATCGTGATGTAAAATGATCATGGGGACACATTGTTTTGAGGACCACAATTTCCTGCACTGTGCCTGTAGTGATTTCAGAATTCGGCAACTTAGCCTACTAAAAGATCAGTTACAAGAGCACAATGCTTTTTGTGGCTTCCTGCTCGGCAGAGAAGCCACGCTGCCGGGGCGGCCCTGTCACCCGGAGAAGATTTCTTTTCTTTGCTGATTCCTCTCAATGAAATTTGCCATGTCGCACTAAGTTACTTACGGATGTATGCATGCAGTCCGGGAACACTTTGGGGTGAACACCCATCCGAACAAGTAGGGTCAATAGTTCAGCATTTAGGCCGTAACATTTAGCAAAAAACGAATCTGAAACCCAACAAGTGCTCTCCGAACCAAGCTAGATAGTCTCCTATCACTAGGCTCACCAACCAACCTGGACTTTGATTCTTTCTTATTATTCTAACCGGATATAAAAACCATAAGGATTGTTTCCAGCAGAGAGTTCCCATATGACATAAGCGCTCTTGGGTGGGGTGGGCCCTCATTCGCCAGGTCTTTGAGTGCCCGTCGTACCACGTGGTTGGTACACTAGGCTGATAGATACTTTACTTTAAGGATCTGGCACCTTCGCTAGACGGAGAGTAAGCGACTTCTATTAGCACCGGACCGTCGAGTCGAATTTCTCGTGTCATGTGCAACGTCCATCAATGGTGGTTCATTAATGTCCATAGATTTAGACTCCTTCCCCCTTCCCTTATACGCAAAAGATCGAGAGGGGCCCGAACCCAAACCGAGAACGTAAACAGAATTCGACTCACTCTCGTATGGCTCGCCCTCGAGCCCTGGGCGAGTCGGCCGGGTCTTTCCCTCTTGTTCTGTTTCCGCCACGATAAAGACGCACGGAAGAACTATGGTCTGCCCAGCGCGTGGAGGATCCGTTGAGAGTGTCCCTTGTCTCGGTAGGGAACAATACCTATTGTCTTGAAAAAAAAGGTCAGTGCTACGGTCCCCTATTGTTTGATCCAATATTGACCGGTGCGGATCACGTTCTACTACCTCCGGTCCGTGGTTCGACATCTCGTAGTGGTCCTTGCTTTTCTTTTTGAAAGCTCCGCAGGGCCAATTTTGCGTACTTGCTCAGCGTGCCCCCCTTTCGTCGAGTGCCCCGCCCGGTTCACAGGGCTGTTGGCCTACCAAGCAAGCACTTGACCGCTGCTCCTGCCGCCTGCCAAGTGGGCTCCGCGCTCGTTATCCTGACTGTTCTCTCTGCTGGGCCCTTTCCTATTGCTCTAACCATAAGCTATGGCAATTCCAGCTCGCACCCACTCTGGCCCGCCCAGCGGGGCCTGAGTGAGCTCAGTGGTCAGCCCCTGACATTAGGGGTCTTTCGCTTTTGCCAGATCTATAGAGATATTACGAGTCCTCCGTCCCAGATTCCCTCGCCGCGGCCATCTGGTTCACCGGTACTACCAAAAAGTCTCATGCTTACGTTACTGTGACTGATATATAAGTATGATCTCGGACTACGAAGACCCAGTCGTGCTTCTGGTTTCCATTCTCATCATCATATTGAAGGAAACTCCTCGTGCTCTGCCATAAGAACTTGGAGTCCGTATCATGGTGAAGGTAAGGTAACGCTGTGATTCTTGCTCAAAAAACTGACCGAACACGTTCGAGTTATTGGCTCGTCCGACCCGGCAGCATTCATGAGTCGCTCGTTCAACTGTCCCTCGGAGACACGGTCGAGAAGTGCCA
>NC_041385.1:861903426-861930966 GCF_002162155.2 Triticum dicoccoides | reverse complement strand
GGGGTAATAAAGAAATGGATAAAAAAAGGGGACTTCTGCTACGGGCTATGCCACCCATTACTTATGAGGGAAGTCGCATCCGTCCCATCGCAAGCACCTACAATGTCATGATCACATTGGTTTACCCTTTTTTGGTAGTTCAACGGACGGTCGCCCCTCCAACAAGAAAAGGTAGAAATATGGAAACTTCTCTGCCATTTAGATCGGAGAATTTATAGAGGAAATCGGGTTTTAAATTTCCAGAAACCACACGATTATATAGCCACAGGGAATACGCCGCGCCTAAAATCATCCCAAGCGCAGCTAATGTGGCTACTAAGCTATTTCTTTGGAATGCTCCTACTAAGATTAGAAATTCCCCGATAAAGCTGCTAGTGCCGGGTAAACTCATATTGGCTAAAGTGAAAAAGAAGAAAATGGTAGAGAAATTCGGCATGGTGCTCACTAAACCTCCATAATATCTAACAAGTCGAGTCTTATGTCGGTCATATAGAACACCAACACATAGAAAAAGGGCTGAAGAAACCAGTCCATGACTTAACATAAGTAAAATGCTACCTCCAATTTCCTGTATGTTCGATAGAGGCTAATATTCCCCCAGAGTACGCCGCTTACCCCCCGAACCGTACAAGATAGTTACCACCTATCATACGGCTTTCTAACTCCACTTCTTTTTCTGGTCGTTCCGCTCTGTCGGATCGATGGTAGTCTCAGAGATCTGGTAACCTCCGATATTTTTGACAACACGCTTCCTGCTTCCGTTTTGAGTTGCGCATCTTTCTCCCCGGGGCATACTACAGTATCGCATCGTAGACCCCCACCCCAACTCTATCTTCCTTATCAGTGAACCGGAACATAGTGCATAGGTACTCTTCGATGCTGCGAGGACGAGACGAGGTGACATACTACGATCACGCACTGAAGTTCTGCCCTTCGGCTCGGCATATGGAACCTCTCAGCTGCTCCCTCGGGATAGGTAGGCCCACCCCCCCTTTCCCGAGAGGCGGCCGGGCTGTGTTTCCCCTGCGGCCACCCAGTGGCGGCAGAAAACAAAAAAGGGTGGGCTCCGGGCGGTTCGGTTTTATTGTAAAAAGAGAGCTTTTCATTCTCTTATAGAAGCCCGCGCCCACGCGGGTAAAGCCCAGCGAAGCTGCAGGGAGCACTGAGCAATGGGGGGATGAGGGCGACTCCGCCCACGGGTTGGACCACACCACAGGCAAAAGTCCTTCCACGGCAAGAGAAGGGTGACCGGAACAAGAAAAGGGAGCTAGTCATTGGAGGGAAGACAAGGCTCGTTCCGTGCAACTCCACAGAAGAGTACGCGCGCTAGAAAAGGCAGCCAGCTGAAAAACGCTAGCTAGCTACTTTTGTAGCCTTATTTAGTTTGGTTGCCTACGCTTGCTCTCCGGCGCGCTACGGCAACACCCCCTGCTTGCTTCTTTCTGTTCGACGCGGAGCTCGCAGCCTCCCCACCCTTGCTTAGCGTTCCACTTGTGATCCTGGAGGATTTGGAGAAATGCGCCCGACCATGAAGAATGGATTTTGTATTTTCTTTCATGTGAACGGACCTATCTTGTAAAGAATGGTTTTTCGTGCTATAGACCACGTTGAGAAAGACCAACCAACAACACAAATAAAGACCGTTCCATTTGGGTACCTCGAAAGGGAGGTGCTCCTTATGATGCTACGGACGGCTGTCCGAAGTGCATGCAATGACGGGCTCGGATAGGATAGGATTGTGCGCGCCGGGCCCTTCGGGTGTCCATATTTTGGCCGACCTTAGCGTATATACTATGTTATGGTTATGCGGCCGTAATATTTTGATACCTTCCACCGCTGTTACGCCAGAAATTCAAGGTTCCACACGAGCTCCTGTTCTGCGGCGTGGTGGCAGGACCGCTAGGGGATTGGCTCCGGGTGTAGGTAGGGTCAAATCCGCAGGGGTCATGCAAATACATAGGCCCTTTCCCTTCTGTCGAGTTGTTTAGAAGGCGCTTTCCGTTCTACGGTCCCTCGGAGCGAAGGGTTAGGCAGGTAGTACGGGCCCTCTGACTTCCAGCTATGTGCTGTGTGCGACTCCCGCGAAGCGAATGAAGGGAAGCTCTTCGAGCTTTCTCCGCCAGCGGCTTATGTAGTGGTCGGCATTCCTACGTGCTCCGACTGATCCCCACTGGAGATTATATGAGGGGTCTTGGAAACTGTCGTGACGCTTTGGTGACGAAGGTCACCGGGGTGACTATGGAAGGATTCCGTGGTAGTCTCTGACTCCCTCCAACTCAATCAATATCAAGAACATGTCGTGAGCATGGGGGTTTGGCCGACTACTAAACTATTGGCTAGGGCTTTTCTAGTTATAGCTTCTATAGTGAGTGGCCCTTCCGCTTTGATCTAGTTGTAGTTTGTATTGTACTAAATTGAACACATATCAAAGAAAGGCGATCAATCAATAAGTAGTTGCCCTTCTCCGGCCTGGGAAAAGCAGCGAACTCGTTAAACAAGGGGCTTTTTTATTCATGGTCGCTACTGTTGTATTGTATATTGTCGGGGGAAGCTACTGCTTCTACGACAGCTCCGCTTCCTCGTCTTGCTTCTACTTTGCTTGTTTGCGCGAAGGCTTAGAGTCCTTTTCGCTAGGTCCAAATTCGTCAAAGCGAAAGATCTGATCCAACGGAAATCCCGCATATTGAGCGCAGCTGATATGTGGCTACTAGGCGCGATCATCCCGCATGCCATAAAAAAATACTTCTTTTTTTATGGCCCGTCATATAAAGATAGAATAGATATGGATAGAGAGACATTCTATTGATTCGCGAAATGGCTCGTCGATCCAAATGAATCATTCTTCTGGTCTCTCTCTGCCCCCCCGGCCCCAAAACTTACCCACGACACAGCGCCCATTCGTTTCGCGCGCGGGAAGGCAACGAAGTTCAGTTCAAAAGACAGCAGCGGAGTGGAGCAGCCGCGACACGAAGTTCCTTACCTTAGCTGGAT
Organism: Triticum dicoccoides; assembly: GCF_002162155.2. NCBI lineage: Eukaryota > Viridiplantae > Streptophyta > Magnoliopsida > Poales > Poaceae > Triticum > Triticum dicoccoides. Next base: position 861,927,975 of record NC_041385.1, on the reverse strand, counting down.
CTCGCTGGTGCCACCTAAACGGTAGGTATAGGCGGCGGATGTCTGACATTTGGAGTTGTCGTTCGTGCACCTGTCCCCAATAGAAGAATGAGTGATCCCTTCCCCTGCGGATCATGGCCTTACGACTAGGTCCCCGACGGCCAACGGGGGATTCGGTATAGCAGCTCACGTTCGTTTGCGCTTCGCGTTCCCGCTGGACTGGACACGTGTTAGCTGTAGGAAGTATGGTTACGAAAGTGACTTCGGTTCGCCAGTTCAGGCTCAACTCCTCGCTTTACGTTAGCGGACTTACAGGTCGGGCTGGGGCTCCACGCTCTTTCTTTCTGTGTGGGACGATGCCGGGGAATGTGTCGAGGCGGCGAACAACAACAAGACAACTAACTACATTTGCTTTTTCCCTCCATGAGATGAGCCAGTGCATTGGACCGATGGCTCATTCTCTATTATTCGACCGATGAGGTACTGAAAGAATGGAGGATGTTCGTTCTGTCGACAGTTCCTCGGAAAGTATCTCAGGCAATGAATGAGCAATTGACTGCGCCCTTTACTGGTTCTGAAGTGTGACCTTTTTAAGATGTACCCTGAAAGGCCCCTGGCCCGGACGGCTATCCAGCCCACTTTTTTTCAGCGAAGGTGGGATTTCTATGGTGATGAGGTTAGTGACTTCAGTTACCTTCTCGGTTCTTTTCAATGGGGAGCGTCTTGAGGAATTCAAACCTTCTCAGGGACTACGCCAGGGAGATCCAATCTCTCCGTACTTATTCTTGTTAGCAGCAGTTTAGGTATTCGAAATAGCGAAATACATAAATTATCTATCTCAAGTACGTCTCGTACTTATCTTGAGCCATCAGTCAGATTGAATGCAGCGCCCTGCCGGCAGCTCCTGACCTCTGTTCCTATGGGGGAAAGAAGGTGTGGCTTTGGACCCCAAACTCTTCCATGACGCCCTTCTTCTTATAGCGTGGGTAAGTGATCAATACAGACAAAAATCACACCCATTGGATCCATCCTGATATGATTGGGTGATTTGCACGTTCCCTTAAGAACAAGCACACACACACTAAATCCTGAAAAGAAAGATAGATGCTCATCTTCACACTGATAGCAGCAGGCTCACTACGTACGTTGTCCAACCCACCTCGTAAGACATCTTTCCTCGGATAGCCAAGCGAAAGAGGAGGTCTCAAGCGTGCAAAAACACATGTATGAGCAGGAAAAGATGTGCAATCAAGCTCAGAGACTGCAGATAACGGATCTCTCAGGCACCGGTTTCCCTCAGTTCAGGAAGGGAAGCGAGCTTTCAAGGGTCCAAGGATAAAAAAGGTAATTAATATGTCTCCGACCGAAGTGATAGATAAAGGCTTTACCCATTGGCAAGGAACGCTTGGAGGAGTGAAACAACGATTCCGCCTAGCGTAGGACACGTATATTTGATCCAATCTAGCAAGCGTAGCCAGCCCCACCCACGGGTGAAATTGTACAGCTCCCTATCTCGTTGAAAGCCCCTTTGCTTACGGAAGAGAAGAGTTGGATGCCGTGGTGGGAAAGCTCCCGTTTCAACTATACTCCGAATGTGCTTTGAGCAGACAGATATGTAGGTTGCTAGGGAGGAGGTAAGCGCTTGTCTTTCTGATGTCAAGAAGTAAGAAGAGGTAAAACTCCTAAAAAACAACTTGATCTATGATGAAAGTTTATGTCAGCAAGCAAAGATATTGCCTAGGGCGAAAGAAAATAAAAAAGATAATAAGAAAATAAGTGTTTCAAGCCTAAGCAAAAGATAGAATGTTGTATTGCCATAACCTATGTACTTAAGCGAACTAGCGAAGAAAGGCGAAGAATGGCTTTGTTCAAGCCCAAGTAAAAATCTATCTCTGATAAAGTATTCAATCTTTCATCTTTATATTCATTATCTGCAAGTTTCGAGTCCTTCTTTGACTTTCTCCTTCCGGCACTTTTTAGTCATAGTAAAGATGTGCTGTAAGGATCAAGAGTGTACCTTATTTGTTTTAAATTCTGCTTCGCTTTCATCAGCCTTATTATGGGTTTGCCTGAGGGCAGCCTTATATTCGATATACTCCCCTCCCTTTAATATTATTCTATTTAATGCAAGAGTAAGGATAGACGTCTTATTCTTCAGTGTTGAGATAGAATGACTGTAGACCCTCTTCTCTCTTTTAGTTAGCCTTACTTATTCCAATTCCTAATCTATACCATAAAGCAAAGCCCTTTTTGCGCAAGGTTCTCTCCTACGTATACAATTCTCACTGATGGGAGTAATATGCCAGTAACTATAGAAGACTTTATTATTATTCTAAATAGGCGGCAATAGGTCCATCAAGATAAAGTATGACTAATAAGTAGTAATATAGCTAGTTGCTATACATAGACTTGAAGTCAGGGCTTACTCATCCTAATCTTCTCTTTACTACTTAGTTAAGTTTAGTTAAGTTATAGGATCAGAACGAGATTTTCTTTGATTGCCGTTATAGGAAGTGAGCAAGCAAGCTAGACACGAAAACTCAGGATAGACGCGCTGCTCTTCTAGCTTTGGTTGGAAATAGAAAAGCAAGTTATAGGGCCCATGCTGCATTCCCTCAAATAGCAGTCTTTTTTTTATGTCTAAAGAAAAGTTGCCTATTAATAAGCAGTCTTCCCTCTTTCATAAGGCTCTAACTTGCGTAAGGAATCAAGGAGCTACAGGAGTATACCGCCGAGTACTTACTATCTTGGATAGCTTTTTGCCTTGCAAAGAGCATAGATTCAACTTCAATATATGTAGCTAACTCTCTATTGCTTTATTGCAATCCGCTCCGCGCCACTTACTCGGGACTATATAGTTCTGTCTATAGCTAGTGCTTACTTTTCATAAGGTATAGTTACTGGTCAGATTCTAAGTCACATATAGTTGTAGTGCCTAATCCAAGGCAAGGGGATAAGTGCTTGCATAGGTTAGGTTGAGATAAACTCTATATTTCCAGTCTTTAACGGATCCATTCCTTGGGCTTAAGCATTGTTGAGCTTGACTTGTTCTAGCATAAGCCATCTAGTAGGCCTGTTTAGCATTCTAAGCAGCCGCCTTCCTATACGCATAAAGTGGAGTTATATTAGTACCTCACACCACAATATAAGTCTTATTCTAAGTAGGATCACCCACATTTATTTACTAAGATTTGCTTTATGAAAGTAAATGACACCAGGATAAAGACCTTCTTTTTACCCATAACCTTTCTCTGCAGCATTGGAACCAAGATCGGGCTTGGCATAGTTACGAGGTTCCCGTTCTATTTAACTAACACTAACTGAAGCTAACCGGAAGCTTTCTTCTCATGCGACTCTTGGATCGAAAAGAGGCTGCTGGACTGGACCACGGCTGAAACTGCCAGGCACGGACTAAAAGCTTTTATCAGGGATTCCCGAGTCAAACGACTACCATACATAGCATAGAGCTGGAAGCTGCACTAGTGTACAGAGAAGACTGGATGTGAACACGGGCGGACATTGGCTATGTATGGGGCACTCACTAATCACTATTAGCAGGAAACAACTAGCAGAAAGAAAGATGAACGCACTTTCACTCCTTGCTCTTCAGCACGTACTCACACGAGGGACTCTCAAATCTCTATTTCAGACCATAATCTTTCGATCCCTTTACCGAAGTGATTGATAGCAGGGCTCCAAAATCATAGGGCTTCTTCTATTTTTAGTGTGAACTCACTTCTATTCTATATCAAGACAGGGGCTTCAGTACTTGGCTGACCGCCCGGTGGAAGACCTGGTTCTACCACACAAGGGCAGCTTTCGTAGTCCAGGATTATTTTCCTCATATGTAATTTCACCTCAATGTGGAAATGTCCGATCTTATTCCAAAATAGAAGGTCTTCGTGAAGGTCTGTCTTGTTTCAGGAATATAGGTACCGAAGTTCAATAGCGGTAGGTACCAAGGAGAAGACGAGTCAGGGCCGATTGACAAGACTAGCTAGGCTGACCTTCCAGCCATACTCCATCCAATATCGAACGGAAGTGCTAAAGGTTTCATGTGATGCTGACCTCAATGAACCAGACCTCGAGAATTTGTTCATCCCTTCGCTCCGAGGATTGGTCGAGTACTTGGCCACATGCATGAGTAGGCCTGTTGCCGGGATGTCCCATTAAAAAGGCAGGTCCCATATTTGAAATACAAAAATAAGATCAGATAGCGCTCAAGAGGTTTTTCTCCATACGAGAAATCCTTCACTCGCAGGGAATTCAAATAGATGTGTGGAAGATCATCAAAGAAAGGAAAAAGACTGAATTCGATCCATCTCCTCCCTTTTCTTTAAACCAAGAGCTACTCCTTCCTTTTCTTTTTTTATGTAATTTCAATATGATTTCGTTTGTGTTCATGTTTTCAATTTAGAACCCCACGGAAGTGAATAGAAAAAAGCAAAATACCCCTGTGATACGCCTTCCTTTACCTATTTCTAGATTGATTGATGTTCAATGGAGGGAAACTTGCCATTCCTTCTTTCCTTTGAAATTGTACATTTTTTTGATTATGAACTAATTGTATCCTTTTTGTTCCCATCAAGCTTTCTTGCCTAGTGACTAAGGATTTTCACACTTGTTGTGTCTATAAAAGATTTTCTCATAAAACACTAACAGAAGTGTTAGAGGGATTCACTTTCGATAAGAATCCAAAAGCAAGTTCCCTATACTACCTTCTTTCCCTCCTCTGTTTCTGTCTTTAAGAGGCAGTGCATCCGGCAGGAATCGAACCTACTTTTTGACCCATTTTGCCTTTCTAGGTTGGTGGGCGCTTTCACCATTCAGTCATGGATGCTTTAGCGAGTGAACTAGGTTTTTATTTGAGAGCGAACTAGGTTTTTAGTGGTATTCCTTCTCGAGCTTCTATTTCTTCCGTTAAGGGAGATTCGGGAAAAGATGGAATAGGAAGACGTGTTTCCAGAACGAACAAGATACGGGTAGAGAAGGGGAAGTTAGCAAAGTTAGACAAGATTGGAATGGGCATAGGAACATGTATTGATGTACCAGATCGGCTAATGCTCCCAGGTTGATGCGATGTATTCCACCAGTTGACTGGAGACTTTATTATTGGTATATCGATCGGTCCAGCACGGATTGAAATAGGAGCCGGTTCGACAGGAAGCTTTTGAAAACGCAGTGCACCCAGGTAAATAAGGAACAAGATGAATACAGAAGTTAAACGAGCATCCCACACCCGAAAGGTACCCCACATAGGCCTTCCCCGAAACCCCCCAGTCACTAACGTAAACAAAGTAGAAAAAGCACCAATTTCTGTACCGGTTCCGGAAGAGCGAAGAAAAAGGGAATGTTTTGTTAATGGGAACAAGGAACTGTTTATAGCTGTCGCGATATAAATAACTATACTCATCCGAGCCGCAGGAACATGTACATACGAAATACGAGAATTTCCACCTTGTTGAATATCTGGTGGTGCTACCCGAAGACTTAAATGAATAGCCATCGCTGTTAAGAACAACCGAGATCCAATGAGAATTTGCGCGTAGCTTTTTGTCTTTGACATAAAAAAATAAGGTTGTAATAACGAAACTGACATTTTATTTTCCTTGCCTTGCAAGTGGAACAAGAAAGACTATATAGTTATTTTGATTCTATAAACAATCAAAGGATTTCGCATGCTTTCCATGGAATGACGGAATTCCCCTTGCTTAGTTTTCGCTCCGCTCGTGCGTGGCACTCCTTGCTTGCGGAGCGGCATATCGGAAAAAGAAGGATTGACTTTCTATACGGGCCCGTCCCCTCTTACCCCTAACTAACAATTATGCTGCTCCGCTAACGTAGTCTTGAGTTTGATGGTCTTTCATTATTCTTCGTGATATTGACCACATTTCTGATCCCTATTTGCATTTCAGTGGGTTGGTCTGGTATGAGAAGTTTTGGGAAAGAGTATATTACAGCATTTCTAATTCGTGAATTTCTAATGATCGCCGTGTCCTGCATGCTGGATCCTCTACTATTCTATGTTCTTTCCGAAAGCGTGCCAATCCCTATGTTGTGCGGAGCTGAGCATCTTCTATTCGCTGGGATCAAGCTTTTCCTCTGCAGGGGCCTTGTGCAGTAAACCCCCTACGGGCGGTCCCCCGTCGTCGTAAAGTAGTAAAGGTCCCCGCGAAGCTTTCGGGAAGAGGGGTAGTCTTGTGCGTAAGCATAGCATTTCTGGTCGAACCACCGAACCACACATCTTTTTTTGGTGGGAGGGTACTCCGAGTAGTGGGTACCTCGTAGGACCTCGACCCGCCTACTCAGGTCTTGTATGGATATGCAGGAAGGGGTGCTCCTAGGTGTGTGTAGGGGGTGTGTTTGTTCGCGAGAATGAATTCCTCGTCAAGTCAGGGGGGGTGTGGACACACTTGCGCGAATTCGGGTAACGGCTACAAGGGATAAAAATAAAGGAAACTGTACCCGACCAGGGATGGACGTAAACTCGTAAGCTACCGAGGGTAGGGATAATCGTCCAGGTCTTATTAAAAAAAAAAGCCGCCCCGCCACTGCAGGCAGGTTAGTTCCTCTGTCGTTGCCGGAGAGTTCTTGGCGAAGAGACCTTAGGATAAGTTGCTAAAACAAACGGAGGGGAGGATCGACCCGTTCAGTAGAATTCCGAAGAAAGACTGTTGGCAGCAGGTGGAGACATTTCTTTGGCCCCCTTCCAAATAAATGCGGGCAGGGTAGAGCTCGGCAGAGGGTTCGAGAATAGGGTAGGGTTTTTTACGGTCGGGTCCCCTACCACTAGTCCGGCTAGCCTTCTTTCGGGCAGGAAGCAGGCCTAAACGACGGGCGGGCATCTCCCGCTACGCAAGCAGCATTGTTCACCACCACCCGAGAAGCAAAAGATTCGAGAGTAAAGGCGGAAAAGACAAGCATAGTGGTCTAATGACAAGGGCCGACGACGGAAGCTCGGGACGGAGCCGTATGATGCGGAAGTCTCACGTACGGTTCCCTGAGAAGGGAGTGGCTACCCACTGGAGCTTCGACCAACTACCGCCGGTCAATTCCGCTTTGGGGCCACCCCTGACTCTACCATCATTATAGGGGTATGGGGTTCGAGACAAAGAAAGATCAAGGCAGCATATCAGTTTTTCCTATATACTTTACTGGGATCGGTTTTTATGCTATTAGCTATTCTGTTGATTCTTCTCCAAACAGGAACCACCGATTTACAAATTTTATTAACCACTGAATTTAGTGAGCGGCGCCAAATCCTTCTATGGATTGCTTTTTTCGCCTCTTTTGCCGTCAAAGTGCCTATGGTACCAGTTCATATTTGGTTACCCGAAGCCCATGTAGAGGCACCTACGGCTGGATCCGTCATCTTGGCTGGAATTCTTTTAAAATTGGGAACCTACGGGGATGTGATACTATTTTCTTGTTGATTCCTAGTACAGCTACCAACTTGATTAGGCTAGAGCAAGACGACAGCAAGGTGAGTACATAGTGGATTCACTACTTATGCAATTAGTAGATAGATGATGATGAGCCAGTCAAGCAGCTCCCACTCCTCCACGGGCTTCCTCAAGACGCGGCAGCCGACGGCGAGGCCGATGAAGAGGCAAACGATCAAGGCCACGAAATCGAGGTCAAACGCGTCCACACCCATCAGGATCAGGTAGACGATAAGGCCGCTCTCGATGATCACCCTGCGATGACCGCTCTCGATGTTGATAAGGCCGCTCTCGATGCCTTCGTCGAAATTATACTATATTATATATCGATCGTACATCGGTGATCCTTCGAGCACCCCTCCTATATATAAATAATTTAGTTTTTTGAGAAAACCATATATCGTCCAGTTGGAGTCCAGCATCGCTTCAAGCGAACGTAAGATGGGCCGGCCCAAGTAGTGTTAGGTTCGTTCTCTACTTTCCGTTTCCTTTAAAAATTGAAAGTATTTAAAAGTGCATATATTAATTACACAACCACAAATATGTATAATCAGATGCCTAGATATGCGCTCCCGGGTGGCCGAGGCCGTGAATCCCGCAGCCCAAGCACGGTCGTTTCCCGTGGGCGGCGCGGCCCTCCTTGCTGCCGGTGCCCAGATTGCTTCTTCGATGTTGGATGGTGTCAACCGTGCGGCTTCGACGGGCGTGCTCGGGTCACTCCCACAGATAACTTCCTCGTGCATTCACGTCACACCAGTCGCCACCCTGCATCTCAGTGCGCACATACCGGCTCCCGCAGCCGATGTGACCTTCATCGCGATGGGAACTTCACCGCGCACTTCACGGGCTGCATGCCCCACGCACCGTCCTGTCCAACGGCATGCAAGTGTTCCACGCGCGATGTTCCACGATTGGCAGTTGGAGTGGCTTGCACGCGGATTATGACACCCGTGACATATGTGAACACGCTCTGGTTCTGGTACGTGTCCATATCCATATGCATGCAAGAGATACATGTAATTATTTTCACTAAGAATCTTAACTGCGTACATGTAAAGCATGAACCTGTGCGCGGGATCAACAATGTGAACATGTAACGTTTTGAAAAATCTTCTCCACTCCTGTTGTAATAACCTCAACCTACACCAATCCATCGCTATGATCGTTCCCCGAGACATCCGTCGACTATGTGCTTCCCAAGTTGTATATAACATCCCCCTTCCCTGCACAGGCCGATTGCATCTCTTCGCAGTTTGCTACATGGGGAAAAATTTGCTCAGGCGTGGCACCGGTTCCTCGTCCGAGAAAAAGAGGTTGAGCGCCAGTGGTGATGTCGATGACGAGGAGCCCATCTGGGCGTCATCTTAGCCATGTTAAGCTCCCTGTACTCACCACAACGAAAACACAATAAAGAGTATTAACAGGTGCGACAGGCACCTGTGGCCATCAACCGACGAGTTTCTTCTATCTCTAGTTTACGTCGGGACGTTCCGTCGAGACATCAGTCAACCTGATCCTAGGGCTAGTGAAATCCCAGGTTCACGTACGTTACGTGCATGCAAAATTGATCGAGCTGCTAGCTTTGTTGCACGTACACATTGTAGCTCCTGGTCAAAAGCCAACAATGGCATCATGCATGGTTTGTCGTTTGTTCACATCTGGGTCAGAATACCTGAGGCCCTGGCCAACCACATGCTCCATCTGCTTCTTATCGAAGACACCACGTAACCTGGCATCCGGAGCAGCCTCCACCTAGGGCTCGCTTCACCCATATAGCTCCCAGACTTTTTCTCTGGACATGTCTGCGTGCAATGTCCAGTAGGACGATTCCGAAGCTGTAGACGTCGGTGATGGGTCGTCCCAAATAGATTGTGTTATGTAATTTCCTCTTTTTATTTAGAAGTGATGCAAAAAGGGCAGCACTGCAGTATGAGCCTTACTGTATAGGCATTGGACAGGACACCCTCTACGCTTGTTTGTCAATCCCTCTCTTCAGACATCTTCTATCATGCCAGTTATAGCGTCCCTCTATGTAATTTCACCGACATCGAGAACATTGTGCCGATGCACTACACGTTCATCTCCATCTGACATGCCTCACTTGCCCCATATCTCTCCTCCACATGGACCCAACTTATGAAATAACGCGACATCACGTCGTGAATATATCGTCTTTTTTTTTTGTATATAATTTTAACATGTACTTGCGTCCATAGAACATGATAATATCATAGACCCGGATACTGAATGATTACTTCGGGGTTAGGAAATATTATTCCGTAACTAGATGTTAATAAATTTGACTTCTAGGGATGCCAAAAAACTACGTCATGGTGCGCAGTATGTAAAAATTGAGATTGTCTACTTCGGCGAGGGAGAAATATACTCTAGGCCACTCCGTGTTACGGTGTCCCACATTCTGTTAGTCACGGAGATAACAGAATATGGAAACGAGAATAGAGTACAAAATTGCTAACAAGGATAACTAATTTTAGTCACCATGCAATGGATCATAGTGATACCTTGAAAGTCTTGCGTCGGGTTTTGTAATGTGTCACGAGGAAAAGCAAATTGTAGTTCAGAAAAAAAGGTTCGAGACCCTGCATGCCGAGACCCTGCATTACGTATCTTTAGTTGGCCCGAGACCCTGCATGCCGAGACCGCCCGAGACTCCGCCTCCGCTGCGGTGGACGGCGACGTTCTCTACTGCAGCCCTCGACGGTAGGCAAGACTGGCGTCCCGGAACCCTCTGGCTCGATCGGCCCCACAACTTCCTCTTCCTGAGGAATGTCGACGGCAAGGTCGAGGAAGGAAGGTTGCTTCGCGGCGGGGAATGGGTCGCGCCGGGGTCCGAGATGGTACTGCTCGACTGCGTCGTGCACGTTGGTAACCGCGTGCACCCGGATCGGTGCCGGCTCACCCTTTGCGCCGGGTGATCTATCGCCCAGGCTCTCTCTCCCGCGTCGACTTCGCAAAGGCCGGGATCATGGTTCAAGGTTCTGGTCGTCGAAGGGGACGAACCGGAAGTAGATGTGGAGGTGGATTGCTTGGTGTTGGCGAGTCAAGGTTGCGGTCGCGGCTCTCTCCGGTGCTGAGTGTGATGAAGGTGGGCAATGGTCTACTGTGAAATCCAGGAGGAGGAAGACGAAGCAGGAGATTGTGGAAGAATTCTGGGCGGATGTTGGGTATCCCACACCGGCGTCGCGTTTTTGGGAGCGAGGCTCGTCGTCAACCTCGTCCCAATCCAGGTAGGTGAGAGATAGTCCAGTTTCTTCTAATGTCCAATCTTCTGGTCGCAGGACTTCACCGGAGCGCCTCGCTTTCAGGCCGCCGGCGCGGCCTGCCTCCCGTGGAGTGCAGATTCGCCCATGGAAGGGCCTGCTGCCTAGGCCGTGACCTCTGCTTCCGATGGCGCTTGCTGACTTCCTCCCGGAATCGATGTCGCCGGCGGTGGCTGATCGGCCGGCGCTGATTGCGGATCAACCTGGAGACGGGATTCAAAATCAAATTGCACCACCATGTGGGGAAGGGCCCAAGGTGTTGGAGTTGGACGTGCCAAAACCGGCCTTGCGCCTGGGCCGTACAATGCGTTGGATTGATCTAATAAGGAGACCATCAGGAATAAGTAACCCGACCGCGTCCGCTGCCTCCACATCGTACAATACTACTCGTCCCGAGCCGCCGCCGTCATTCGCCCAAGTGCTGCTGGGAAGATCGTCAACCATGTCCGGCCGTACGAATAAGCCGCCCAAGGGCTCAGGACAGGCAGCTCCTCTTCCGCCCGCTGCATCAACACCAGGGCGCTCCGCTGGATTTGGTGCGTCCGCCGGACCATTCCGTTTTGCCGCACCTTCATCCCATGCATCTGCAGCTGCGTCAGCCATTCCAGTGGCCGCAGATTCGGTGCAAGCTAGGGTAACTTTCGGCGCCGGATACCAGCCGGCACAAGGGGCCTCTCGCCATTCCAAGGGCAAGTGCAAGGGGGGTCGCCGCGATGCCGCTGCTGCCGCTGCAGTCCCCCCGGCTGCGCTCCCAACGCCCGTGTTTCCGCCCGCGGCAGCGCCAGCCGTGCCGGTCCATCAAGTTCAAATCTCCACGGTTGATGCTTCTGGCTCTACAGCCACGGGTGCTATGGCAGGGCAGCTTGTGAAAGGGAAAAGAACCGGTTTCTGGTGCTTCAAGTGCAGGTGCGACAAGCACATGTCCAAGTACTGCACAGCGGTTCACTACTGTTATATATGTGACAACTACAAGCATCCCCTCCTCCGCTGCACTGTACTCAAGAAACCTAGGCCTTGCGCATCGCTTGGTGGACACGGAATACTCAATGCTATGTTTGTTCAGTTGCCGGACTCACTGTTCAAGGAACATCTTGCACCCCCATCTTTGCCGACAGCTTTGGTTAAGATTTCTGATGGTTCTTTGACTGCCGCTGTGGTGGAGGCCGAGGTCGCTAAGATCGTCTCCCTACAGACTTCTTGGAAGTGGGAGGCCATTCCTCATGGGGTTGATTCTTTCTTGGTGTCTTTCCCTTCCATAGAGGTTTTGCAGCGAGTGGCAGCTTTTGAGTACAATGTCAAGTCACATGACGTGAAGACCTCTTTTAGTGAATGGAAAGTCGAGGACGCTGGATCCCTACATCCGTTATAACCAGTTTGGGTTCATGTCACCAGCGTCCCACCTCCTCTCCGCCACTTCCTTGGTCTGTGGGCGGTTGGATCCGTTATTGGCGCAACACAGGATGTTGACTTGTTATGCCTGCGGCGTCACGGTATTGTGCGAATCCAAGTTGATGTGCATTCTAAAGATATTTTCGCCAAGCAGGATGGGAGTAATGAAGCTTCAGTCTCCTCTGATGTTTACGTCAAGCTAAATGGATATGAGTTCTGGTATGTGCTCGAGGAGGACGACTATGTCCCGGATGCTGACTTCGTACCTCGTATTTGGGAGCGCCATGATTTACATGATAACAACGCTAACCGAGATGAGGATATGCCGGACAGGGATGCTACCAAGAGAGCTAAAAACACTCAAAATGATAGTGGCAATACATCGTCAGGGACTATATATGGTACTAATGTGGTGTCTATGCAAACTTCTACTGTTAGTACAGCGCAACACCCTGATGCAGTCCTTCCGAGTATGACACATGCAGAACACACTGATGGTCAAGATATCCAGAGGACTGTGGAGCCGGAGGGAGAGGCAGCCACGATTGTGTGTGCTGCTGTGCTGCAAGCTCGCTCATGGATGCATGTGCACCGAAGAAGCATGCAGTGGCCATGGCTAGCTCCGTACATGGCAAGCTAGCCGTGGGAACGATGCATGAGCCCGTTGTCGGTGTCAAAACCGGCGGATCTCGGGTAGGGGGTCCCGATCTGTGCGTCTTAGGCTGATGGTAACAGAAAGCAAGGGACACAATGTTTACCCAGGTTTGGGCCCTCTCGATGGAGATAAAACCCTACTTCCTGCTTGATTAATATTGAAGATATGTGTAGTACAAGAGTAGATCTACCACGAGATCGTAGAGGCTAAACCCTAAGAGCTAGCCTATTATGGTATGATTGTAGTTGTGATCGGCCTTCTAAGGACCATGCTCTCCGGTTTATATAGACACCGGAGAGCTAGGGTTTACATGGAGTCGGTTACAAGGAAGGAAACATAATATCCGGATCACCAAGCTTGTCTTCCACACTCGGTCCTTTGGGCTAACCGTCTATTTGAAGAGACTGGGATTCCCAGATCCAAACCTCACTCTCCCTCCTCGATCGAGCATCCAACAGAGCACTCATAAAAAACCATTCCAACATGGCCGGTCGTCGCAGCTCTTCTGCTCGCTCCCCTTGCCCCAAGCCCGGGGACTGGGGAGAGTGTTCAGTTTCTCATAGCCGTTTGATAAAGTTACAAACCCAAGGGCTCCTCCCGCCGGCGTTCATGGTCCCTGTTCGCGCCGGAGTGTCCACGTATAACGGCGGAGAACAGGCGGAGAGATCCCCAAATCCGTCTCCAGAGGAGCGAATATGCCTAATTCCGCATCTGTTAAGGGGTGTTGGGTTTCCTATTCATCCATTCCTTCGTGGGCTTCTGGAGTTCTACGGCCTCCAGTTGCACAACTTTACCCTAGCCTCCATACTACATATAGCAGGGTATGTCGCCCTTAGCGAGCTATTTCTAGGTTGCCAGGCTCATTTCAGATTGTGGAAGAAGCTGTTCTGCCTTGTCCCCCGCAACCAGGAAGAATCCCTATGTCAAGTGGGTTGGGCCGAAGTATGGCGTATCGCTGAGACCGGATACCAATCCGGTACTCCCAAGAAGGCACTAGATAACTGGGCTTCAGAGTGGTTTTATATTGATGACGCTCCCCTTCCGGATCCAGTCCGGATAGGACTCCTCAAGTTCAGCAACACCCCGCCGAGGGCACGTCTAAGCTGGCGCCTCCGAGGCCCCCAAGAAGAGGATTCCAGGGAAGTACATTTCCTGATGAGCAGGATAATGTTACTGGCCAAATCCGGACTGACGATAGTCGAGGTGATGGCAATATGCATAATGCGGGGAGTGCAACCGCTTCAATATCGGAGCAATCCCATGTGGCACTACAACGGGACAGACGATGCCACCCGCTGTGGCGGTAAGGTTCCGGATTCCCCCACCGCTCTGGCAAGCATACTGTCCGACCTGTACAAAGGAAAAGAGGAAGAATTCCTCCATATCAAACCGTGGGACGGATTCTCCATGTACAATCCCCCAAACTGGGTAAGTCATCATTTATTTTCTCGCTTCACTTATTGTGGCATTTTTTCCTAAAGTTACCCACATCGACATTTCCGAGCAGGAACTGAGGAGGGCCGTAGAAGGAATCTCCAGCCCTTACCCGCAACCAGAGGACCCCGAAAGGGCCCTGGATCCAGGACTCGAAGAAGACCCAGATGCGGCCGTGGAGCTTGTTGACGGGATATTTTATCGGGCGAGCCGTGACGGCGCCCCAGTGGCTATCACCGCTGATTATCCCGGACTGTTACCTTCGTCGCGTGTAAGCCAAGCCGAAGACTCGATCCTCTGAAGAGGATTCTTTCCTGATGTCGCACCTTATCCCTGACACGTCGTGCTTCTGCAGAAGCAACATTCGGAGCGCAGGGCCGAGCCCCTAGGGACCCGTCAGCCACAGGCGTCCGGATTGGGTAGGCTCAAGAGGAAGGTGATTAGAGCCGACACGCCTCTACAGAGGTAAGAAAACAACCTGTCACATAATTATTGTCTATTTGAAGCATGACAGGGCCCGTTACATCGTGGCAGTAAAAGGAGCATCCGGACTATATCCGGGGATCCTGCCAACCACGCCTCCACCAGTCGGGCTCCAGGACTAACTTTGAGAGAGGAGGCGGACGCAGGGCCGACGCTGCATAGTCCTCCGACAGAGGACGCAGATATGTTCTCTGCCACAACTTCGGAAGTAGAGAGCGCCATGAATCACCGGCGTCGACGGGCCGTGCTTCGCCACAACATTTTTTCCGAAGAGGCATTTAATGCTTTTAATTTGGGAGACGCATACATCCGAGCTGCTCAAAGCGGACTCGCCCGGGCGACAGTCCAGTGTACCAAAGATATACGGGTAAGAAAGTTTGATGAGCATGTATAGTAGTAGCCCCTGAGACTTGAAACGGTTGAAACAACAGTTTTAAGTATCAATTTATGCGCATGTTCTTGTAGATAAAAATGAGCAATTATCTCGGGAGCTAGAGGAGTGCAAGACCCAACTGAGGGCCACAGTTGCCAAGCTGGAGGAATCCCAGAAGGCCTCATATGGTAACATTTATCTCAATTATATGAAAATGCACCAGTTGGCAACTGGCTGGTATGACAACTTTAATAGAAAGTTCTGTAGACAACCCCGGAGTAAATCCGGAGGGCGGGAGGGATGACGAGTCGCATCTCCAGAGGCAAATAAAGGCCGGTGAGCGCATTCTTTCGCAAGTTAAGCATGATAAGAATACGCTCCAAGATGCCAATGTTCGGCTGGACGTGAAATTGAAGGACGTCTGCGCGTAGCTGGCAGACTCCGTGAAGGAGAACTGAAGGCTTCACCGCGACATATATCGTAAGTGCCTGAACGAACTATAGCATAGTTCGGCAAGGAAGCATATTGAAAAAGTTGTGTTTGTAGGAATGCTAACGGGTCGCCCGGAGGAGGAGATGCCCGCGTCTGCAGGTGATTTACTGCAGGACGTCTCACAACTGCACGAGCGAGCTCGGCAGGTGATGCAGGGCATTGCGCAGTCTCTGTGACCATCAAGCTCCCTGCCAAATGGTATGGGGGGGGGGGCTTGTGGACATGCTTCAAGGAGCACGGCGGCGCTTCCGTTTGTGGAAGATATCAGCCTGCCGGCAAGGTGCAAGAGAAGCATGGGCTATGGTGAAGACGTGCTACACCAAGCTAGAGCTGAACCATATGGCCGAAGTCGGACCGGTCGGGCCAGATGGGCAAGAAATTCCAGTGAGTCTGGTATATGACCAGGTGGCGTTAGCCGCAAAGTATTCTCAACGGGATTGTAAGCTAGATAGCATGTTGGATGGTATAGAGGATGAATATAGTCAGTCCAAGTGACTGTGTAGTTTAATGGACATAAGTAGCCCCTAGCCGGATTAAAATCATTTGTCATGGTGGACCTTTTTGCTTCAGCCCCAGGATCCGACAGTCCGGGGTGTGTCCGAATACCCGCTCGGTTATACAAAACCGGAGTATGCGTGGAAACCAGGCGTAGGGGTCATAAGTGCTTGAACAGACAAGTACCCAACTAGTTATGTTATATTACATGGAGAGTAAGAAACATCTTCGAGGGAGAATAGTTCCGTTAAGGGTTCCTTTCCCTAGGTAAGCATGTGTCAAGGCACATGTCCGGACTGCGAATCAAAGCGCAGAATACAAAACTTCTGGGGATTAATGTTATAATAAACGAGGACATCTTTTTTTCACCGACCAAATATTCTCTTAAGGAAACTAGCTTTCGGCTTCACCCAGTCTGAGGTACACATCCGGCTCAACCGACGGTAACAATCGCAGAGGTGCTCCCCTTATGCCCTAGCCGAATTAACGGGAGCGTAGGGCATAAACATAGGAGCCAGGCAACCCAGCTTGGCCACGTCTTAAGTCATATCGATGCATATAATGGTGAAGAAAAGGCACGCATGGAAAATACATGTATGATGGGCAAAAAGCCCTTTAGAGTAAGTTATGTTTAGCCTCCGTATAGGAAGCCCCCAGGTATTACTTGCACACATAGTGCGGCAGGAATAATCCGGGAATCCGCACTGTATTAAATACTTTGTGTGAAGAGAAAAAGAGCGAGAAAGGAAAAGGGAGGGAGCATAATTGAAAAAGGAGGGTTAAGGAGATGAACACTGAGTTTGGCGCTAGGCGTAAAATCTCCGGAGTCTAGCCGCGTTCCATGGGTTCGGCTCGAGTATGTTATTAGACGCATTACGTAAGCGGTACGCTCCTCCGGTGAGAACTTTGTCGATGATGAAGGGGACTTCCCACTTGGGTTTGAGCTTGTCCTTCTTCTTCTCTGGTAAGCGTAGAACGAGTTCTCTGCTTTGGTATCGTCGAGCCTATTGCTGATAGAATGCGGAACGGGCCTTCGCGACGTCGCGCTCCTCCTCCAGGGCGTCCAAGTTATCCTGCCGATCTAGCTCGGCTTCCTTCTCTTCGCATGCATACGCGTGGAGAATCATGTATTATGTCGCAGGGTAGTATTGCTTCCGCACCGTACACTATAAAGAATGGTGTATATCCGGTGGTGCGATTCGGCGTGGTCCGCAGCCCCCGGAGTACGGAGTCGAGCTCCTCGACCCAATGAGTATCCAACTCTATCAAGGATCGCACTAGTCTGGGTTTGATGCCGCTCATAATGAGCCCATTTGCCCGTTCGGCCTGACCATTTGTTTGTGGATAGTAGACGGAAGCATAGTCGAGCTTAATGCCCATTTTGCCGCACCAAGCTTTCACTTCATTGGTTGTAAAATTTGAGCCGTTATCGGTGATGATGCTGTGCGGGACACCGTATCGGTGTACGACCCCGGATATAAAGTCTATTACTGGTCCGGATTTGGCCGTTTTCACTGGTTTGGCTTCTATCCATTTGGTGAACTTGTCAACCATGACCAATAAGTATTTTTTCTTGTGGCTTCCCCCTTTAAGGGGTCCAACCATATCCAGCCCCCAGACCACAAAGGGCCAGGTTATGGGGATTGTTTGGAGTGCAGTAGGGGGCATATGACTCTGATTGGCAAAGAGCTGGCAACCGACGTAGTGTTGGACAAGGTCCTGTGCGTCTGATCGGGCTGTCGGCCAATAGAAACCTGTACGAAAGGCTTTGCTGACTAATGCTCGAGCCGCAGCGTGGTGCCCGCCCAGTCCGGCATGGATTTCAGCCAAGAACGCCGAACGCCGAACGATGCAGCATGCTTCATTTTGGTCTTGGGGGAGCTCCTGCCTATTTAGGTAGGCCAAGAAAGGCTCAGTCCATGGGGCGATAACAACCATTATTTCGTGGGCTGAGGATGTTATTTCGGTGGTGGAGCCTCCGATTATGTCTGATAGTTCGGAATCTGGGGATGTATTCGGATCCATGCTGGTATTGCCGGACTCCCCTTCCCATACCACGGATGGCTTGAACAGCCTTTCCAGGAATATGTTAGGTGGGACAGGGTCACGTTTGGCGCCGATGCGGGCAAGGACGTCTGCCGCTTGATTGTTTTCTCGAGCCACATGGTGGAATTCAAGCCCCTCGAACCGAGCTGACATTCTAAGTACGGCGTTGTGATAGGCCTCCATTTTCGGATTCTTGGCATCAAAGTCTCCATTTATTTGTGATATTGCGAGGTTTGAATCCCCGCGCACTTCTAGGCGTTGAATGCCCATGGAGACTGCCATCCGAAGACCGTGCAACAGAGCCTCATATTCGGCAGCATTGTTGGAGTCTGTGTATAATATTTGGAGGACGTATTGGACCGTGTCTCCGGTGGGAGAGGTCAGGACTACGCCTGCTCCCAATCCGGCCAGCATTTTAGAGCCGTCAAAGTGCATGATCCAGTTAGAGTATGCGCCATACTCTTTAGGGAGTTCGGCTTTCGTCCATTCGGCGACGAAGTCAGCTAATACTTGTGACTTGATAGCCCGCCGAGGCTTGTATGTTATGTCAAACGGAAGGAGCTCGATGGCCCATTTAGCAATCCGGCCCATGGCATCGCGGTTATTTATTATATCGTTTAGTGGTACTTCGGAGGCCACCGTAATTGAACACTCTTGAAAGTAGTGTCGTAGCTTTCGGGATGACATGAAGACCGCGTATGCTATTTTTTGATAGTGTGGGTATCGGTATTTGCAAGGGGTGAGGACCGTGGATACGTAATAAACCGGCTTCTGTAGCGGGAATTTGTATCCGTCGACCTCTCGTTCGATGACGAGTACTGCGCTTACAACTTGATGTGTTGCAGCTGTACAGCAGCATAGGTTCGCCGATAGTTGGCGCCATTAGGGCTGGATTACTGGCCAATAAGGTCTTTATTTCATCGAGTCCGGCCGCGGCAGCATCCGTCCACACGAAGTGTTCGGTGCGCCGAAGAAGGCGATAAAGAGGAAATGCCTTTTCTCCTAACCTGGAGATAAAGCGGCTCAAAGCAGCCACGCATCCAGCTAGTTTCTAGATGTGTTTGAGGTCTGTTGGTATAGGCAACTGCGACAAAGCTCGGATTTTTGCCGGATTAGCTTCAATTCCTCTATTGGAAACGATGAAGCCCAACAGTTTTCCATAGGGGACGCCGAAAACGCATTTCTCGGATTCAGCTTGATGTCGTATGTTCGTAGGTTGTCGAACGTAAGCCTCAAGTTATCTATTAGGGTTTCGGCGTGTCTTGTTTTTATGACTACGTCGTCCACGTATGCCTCCACTATTTTGCCGATTTGCTTTTCTAGGCATGTTTGAATCATGCGTTGGTAGGTTGCGCTGGCATTATTAAGCCCGAAAGGCATAGTGTTGAAGCAGAAAGGGCCATATGGCTTTACGAAAGCTGTTGCAGCTTGGTCAGACTCTGCCATCTTTATTTGGTGGTATCCAGAGTATGCGTCGAGGAAACACAGCGAGTCGTGTCCGGCTGTGGCATCGATGATTTGATCGATGCGAGGGAGGGGAAAGGGATCCTTGGGGCAAGCCTTGTTGAGGTATTTGAAATCGACGCATAGGCGCCAGGACTTGTACTTCTTTGGTACCATCACCAAGTTCGCCAGCCAATCCGGATGTTTGATATCTCTGATGAATCCGGCCTCGAGTAGCTTGCCTAGCTCCTCCCTCATGGCTTGCCGTTTGGGCTCTGAAAATCGCCTTAGGGTCTGTTTAACAGGTTTGTATCCCTTCAGTATGTTAAGGCTGTGTTCGTCCAATTCGCGCGGGATGCCCGGCATGTCCGATGGGTGCCACCTGAAAATATCCCAATTTTCGCGCAAGAAGTCTTGCTGTGCGGCATCCATAATGGGGCTCAACTATGTCCCAATGGAGGTTGTCTTCGTGGGGTCCGTTGGGTGGACATGGAACTTGACTATCTCATCTGCGGGTTTAAATGTGGTTGACTTGGGTCGTTTGTCGAGTATCACATCGTCCCTGTCCACGGTGGCACGCATCATTGTTAATTCTTCTGCTGCTAGGGCTTCGGATAATGCTTCCAAGGCCAGTGCTGCGGTTTTGTTTTCGGCGGGGAGTGCGACGTCCAGATCACTAGCTAGAGCGATGATTCCATTGGGTCTAGGCATTTTAAGCTTCATGTACCCGTAATGGGGAATGGCTTGAAAGCTTGCAAACGCGTCCCACCCTAGAAGGGCGTGGTATCCGCTGTTGAAAGGAGCCACTTGGAAGGTTATTTCTTCGGACCTATAATTCTCTGGGGTGCCAAATACCCCATCGAGTGTCATTTTTCCCGCACACCGTGCCTCCCGACTAGGGATAATTCCCCTGAAGGTTGTGCCGCTTTGTTCAATGCGGCTTTTGTCAATTTCCATCTTGTTGAGTATTTCTTCGTAGATTAGGTTTAATCCGCTTCCGCCGTCCATGAGTACTTTAGTGAGCCGAAAACCATCCACTATTGGGCTGAGGACCAGAGCGGCCGGCGCCCGGACGGACTGGAATTGGGGTTCGTCACTAGCATTGAAAGTTATAGCAGTGTCGTTCCACGGATTTATTTTTGCCCCATGGCAGATTTCAGCGTAGCTCCGATGAGCTTTCTTGCGCCTATTGTTTGAGGCGAAGGTATCGAAGACTATTAGTACCGTATTGTGTTCCTTGGCGGGATGTTGCTCTGCTTTATGGCTCTCGAGGAGATCCTCGCCACTCTTAGCTACCTGCCGGAGTATCGAACATGCTCTAAGGCTATGGGTTGGCGTTGCGTCCGGCGTACTGTGGAGCTTACATGGCCCATTGACCCATCCTTCCAATATGGTTCCACGCACTGGGGTGGGCTTTGGTTTCTTGGGAATGGAATCGGTCGACTTACGAGAGTTCGGCCGTTTAGTTCGGACAAAGATTCTGGTGAGGGCCGTACTATCCCAAAATTCTATTTGGGTCTTCCAGGCGCTTTCCATCGCACAGTACTTCCGTACTATGGTTGCCAAGTCCGTAAAATGTACTATGTCACGACGACTTATAGCATTAAGGAGTCCTTTGTTCGTGCAATTTCTACAGAAAAGAGAGACTATGTCTTCCTTGTGGCAGTCCTTGACCTTGTTAAGAGCAAGGAGGAATCTGGCCCAGTAACGGTGTACCGTCTCCTGGGGCTCCTGCCTGATACGAAAGAGACGGTTTAAGTCCGAGCGAGCGTCGTTGGCCGAATCCGGATTCTGATCCGATTTGACGCCCGGGGGCACGGGAAGTTCCGAGCCTGACAGTTCGGGATTTGGAGTACTACCAAATTCCTTCGGCCCAACGCCCGATTCTAAGTCCGGGATCTGGGTCATGTCTTTCTTTGGGTGGGTGTTCGGCTCACTGAGTTCGGTGATCCGGACATAATTTGTTCTCAAAGTTCAGGAGTAACCCACGTATGGTTCCTCCACTACTGCTATCTCATGGGTTGCCGGCGGGAATCTAATGTCCCTTTGGTCGGGTTTAAGCCCAATCCGGTAATAGTCCGTAGGGACTCCCAAAGCGGTGATGCGATCCAAGAGCTCATTAAGGGAGGAGAACCCAATCGGATCCATTTTTTTGGCAAGCTCCGAATCGATGTGAAGGTTATCCGTGATGGCTTGAGAGGCCATCGTTGGCGCGACAGCCGATGGGGAGGTCATAATGAAGCCGCCAAGCCGGAGAGTCTGGCCTACAGCCAGTGCTCCCCCCGAGGTGATCTCGTCCTTGACAATGATACGAGACATCAAGCCTTTGCAGCGACAACACAGGGGAACTCTCAATGAAAGCACCAATGTCGGTGTCAAAACCGGTGGATCTCGGGTAGGGGGTCCCGATCTGTGTGTCTTAGGCTGATGGTAACAGGAAGCGAGGGACACAATGTTTACCCAGGTTCGAGCTCTCTCGATGGAGGTAAAACCCTACTTCCTGCTTGACTAATATTGAAGATATGTGTAGTACAAGAGTAGATCTACCACGAGATCGTAGAGGCTAAACCCTAAGAGCTAGCCTATGATGGTATGATTGTAGTTGTGATCGGCCTTCTAAGGACCATGCTCTCCGGTTTCTATAGACATCGGAGAGCTAGGGTTTACATGGAGTCGGTTACAAGGAAGGAAACATACACTAGTAGAAAAGGGGGCAATGGTCCAGGCCGGTCCAACCCATTAGTCCCGGTTCAATCCAGAACCGGGACCAATGTGGGCATTGGACCCGGTTCTTGAGCCCCGGGGGCCGGCCGGGCCACGTGGGCCATTGGTCCCGGTTCGGATGGACCTATTGGTCCCGGTTGGTGGGACGAACCGGGACCAATGCGCCCCGCTCCTGGCCCACCACCATTGGTTCCGGTTGGTGGGACGAACCAGGACCAAAGGGTTGGTCCTCGTTGCGGCCAGAGTTTAGTCCCACCCCGCCAACCGAAGGGGAATCAGACCGGTTTATAAGCCCCTCCCTCTCTGCCATATTGAGCTCCTCTGAAAATGAAAATAGATGCCCTTATATAGGGAAATTAGCCTAAATCCATACGGATTTCGATTGAAATTCGTTATGAATTTAAGTTGATTTTCCTCTATAAGCGCATCTATGCTCATTTCTGCTTAGTTTTTTATATATTTTTTCTTTTCTGCTATATTTATTTTTTTCTTTTTATTTCTGAGTTGTAATAAGCCATTAAAAATAAGGATATATGCTCCTTTTTTAGTACAGTTAATCACAACTATTTTTTGCTTCTATTCATTTCTGAGTAGTTTTCTATATAGTTTCTTTTTTCTTTTCTGTTATATTTTTTCTTTTGTTTTTATTTCTGAGTTGTAATAAGTCATTAGAAATAAGCATCTATGCTATTTTTTTAGTAAAGTTAATCAAAATTATTTTTTCTTTTATTTATTTCTGAGTGGTTTTTTATATAGTTTTTTTTCTTTTCTGCTACATTTATTTTTTTTCTTTATATTTCTGAGTTGTAATAAGTCATTAAAAATAAAAAAGAGGCGCAATGCTCGTTAAGACGAAGCCACTCCCCTGGAGCAATACGAGTGGGTCAACGGTAGTCACACGGCGATGCCTTCATCATGGTAACGACATGGAACGCCGCCATCGCCCGCCGTCAGCTCGGTTTTCACCGGCAACTACGTCTCTCAGACTCGCAGCTGGTGCCAGATGACGGATCCCGAGATCCGAACACCCAGCCTCAGGCCGACCACCTTTGACTGAAGAGATGACCACCATCTATGCTCATTTTTAGTAAAGTTAATCATAACTATTTTTTCTTCTATTTATTTTTGAATTGTAACAAGTCATTAAAAATAAGCATCTACGCTCATATTTTAGTCAACTTAATCACAACTACTTTCTTTTCTTTTTATTTTTGAGTTGTAATAAGTCATTACAAATAAGCATCTATGCTCCTTTTTTAGTACAGTTAATCACAACTATTTTTTGCTTCAATTCATTTCTGAGTATCTTTTTATATAGTTTTTTTCTTTTCTGCTATATTTATTTTTTTCTTTTTATTTCTGAGTTGTAATAAGTCATTAAAAATAAGCATCTATGCTCCTTTTTTAGTACAGTTAATCACAACTATTTTTTGGTTCAATTCATTTATGAGTAGTTTTCTATATAGTTTTTTTTCTTTTCAGTTATTTTTTTTCTTTTTATTTCTCAGTTGTAATAAGTCACTAAAAATAAAAAAGAGGCGCAATGCTTGTTAATTTGCTTCAAGCCTTTCGGAATAGTGTCAACTGCACTGCACATAGCTCTGTGCAGTCTACCGTATTCCTCAAGGCTTGAAACTAACCAACGTGCAGGAGCATTGAGCCTCTTCGTCATCGTCTCTGCACTCAGGGCTTATAAACAGCTGCGAGTGCCTCTCGCTTGGCGAGGTGGGACTAAAAAAACAGCTGCAGGAAGAATCAAAATAAAATAAATAAAATAAAAAAAGTGCCACCTAAAGGGCTACCACGTCCTGGATACGACTAGAAACCCAACAATGGGCCAGGATTCAGGCCCGCAATAGGCCCACAGGCACATATAGTGCGTTTAGGCCCGTAAGCCTGCATTTGAGAGGAGCTCGAGAGGGCAGCGGGACTGGTGCTTATAAACCACTCTCGAGCTCCCTCAAGCGAGGTGGGACTAAACTTTCGTGCCGCGACGCGGGCAGCACATGGCCTTTAGTCCCGGTTGGTGGCACCAACCGGAACTAAAGGGTTGCATTGGTACCGGTTCGTGGCACCAACCGGGACTAAAGTGGGCAATGGTCCCGGCTGGAGCCTTCAACCGGGACCAATCCTCTTGCTATATATACTGGACATAGCAGTTTTCGCCAAATCTCATCTCTTTCTCGCCCCTGCCCGAGCCTCTGCTCCTCGTCGCCGTCGCCGCCGAGCCCGCCCCACGCCGCCCCGAGCCCGCCGTCCCCGTCGCCGCCCCGAGCACGTCGTCGTCGCCGCCCCATCGCCTCCCGCGTCCCG
>NC_041385.1:861902742-861903283 GCF_002162155.2 Triticum dicoccoides | reverse complement strand
CGCGCCGCCGCGCCCCGACGTCGCCAGCCGTCGCCCCTGCCCCGAGCCCGCTGTCCCCGTCGCCGCCCCCGAGCCCGCTGTCCTCGTCGCCCCTGCCCCGCACTGCCCTGAGCCCGTCGTCGCCCCTGCACCGCGCCGCCTCGACGCCGACGTGAGCGTTTTTTTATTTTTGTTAGATTTTTTAGATTCTTTTTGTAGTTCATAGATTCTTTTTGTTAGGTTAGATGTGTATTAATTTAGATATGTAGTTCATAGATTTTTTTGTTAGATTAGATTTTTTTGTTAGATTACATGTGTAGTAATTAATTTGTTCATATTATGTTAGATTTTTTTGTTAGATTAATTAGATTTTTTTTGTTAGACTAGATATGTGTAGTAATTAATTTGTTCATATTATGTTAGATTTTTTTTCTATTAATAGATTTTTTTGGTGATATTATTATTGAATATGCATGTTTGGTGATATTATTGTTAATAGATTTTTTTGGGTGATATTTAGATTGTGTAATTAATTTTGTTCATAGAATTTTAATGATTTGTT
>NC_041385.1:861881498-861902732 GCF_002162155.2 Triticum dicoccoides | reverse complement strand
TATTGTTAGATTAATTAGATTTTTTTTGTTAGACTAGATATGTGTAGTAATTAATTTGTTCATATTATGTTAGATTTTTTTTCTGTTAATAGATTTTTTTGGTGATATTATTATTGAATATGCATGTTTGGTGATATTATTGTTAATAGATTTTTTTGGGTGATATTTAGATTGTGTAATTAATCTTGTTCATAGAATTTTAATGATTTTTTTGTTCATAGTATTTAGAAAAAGGAAAAAAAATAAGAAGTAGTTTATATATAGTTGAACTAGCTAGTTGATTTAATTAACTAATTTATTTTACTATATATAGAAGTAGTTTGTTTTTAGTAAGTACTACTTATTTATTTATAGTAAGTGCTTAGTAGTTGAACTACATAGTTGATTTAATTAATAAAACTACTTTTATTTAACTATATATAGAAGTAGTTCCTGCGTCGACGTCGGCGATGCCTATCCCGCATTTTCGTCGTCGTCGACTCGCCGGTGGAGGCCTGCTTGATCAGGGCCATGTTCGGGACTGGGCTCCGCCGGGTTGGTATTGGGAGGTGCTACCTTCCGGGGGACGTAGGTTGGTGAGGAGGCAGCCCGTTGTTGACTCGATCCTTGTTTGGTGGCGGTCGCGTGGGCCAGTGACGGTGGTGAGGCATCTGAACACCGTAGAGGTGGTACGTCACCATGTCAGCGAGGAGGACGAGCACGTCCGTTGCTACATGGTTGCATTGGAGGGGAGGTTCGACAATACCTGGCAGGTTCTTCAGGGATCTCACTGGAGCTATGATCCTGTGATGGTTCCTTATCTTTGGGTGTCCACCGCCCGCGTCGATACCCGTCGGGAGCTACGGTTCTAGTTGTATTAGTGATAATATTCGACGATGTACGGACACCAAGAGATGATATACTTTTGCTTATAATTATTGAATGCATGCTAATTTGAATACTATACTTTATTTTATGATTTGGTTTTGCTTATTTTATGATTTGGTTTTGCTTATTGAATGCTCATATTGGATAATTTCTCCTTCATTCCCGTGTGCTAGACAATTTGATATAATTAATAATGCATTCGGGAATGAAAGGAGGAGCTACGTACATCGATCATCGATACTCAATCCGTGATTAATAATAATGATCTAGTTTAATATTTGAATTATGAACGTATAGGCCGGAAATGTCGTACTCATCGGACGACGAAAACCGCCTGGGGAAGTGCGACTGGTGCCACGACGACCGAGGTATCTGCGACAGGTTCATTGTGCTGGACGAAGATCGGCGCTTCAGCATTAAGCTCGAGGAGACCTTCGATGTTCATACGGTACGCAACCGATGATAATAGTTTTTTTTCGTAATTACTCATGACATCAACTATTTTAATCATGACAATATTTTTCATCTTTTCCAATTCGATTAGCTTATCCCATGCTTTGCAAGACGCTATGTCTTGGAGAGGATGGGTTTTGAAGACCACGAAAGTTTCGAAACCAAAAAAATTATCCTAAGTACCCATCATGGTGTGGATTTTCAAGTAAAGCTGTACAATGCTCAGAGTGTAACCCATTTTGGTTGCAAAAATTGGGAAGCACTTTGCAAGATGTATGGTTTTGATGAGGGTATGCTTGTTACCATGGATCTAGGTGATCCTACAATCGAGCAAGAGAGACCTATGATTTTCGTCCTTGTGGATACACCTCCAATTCTTCCCCCATGTGAGCTTAACATAGTTATTAAGTAATTTATATTGTTTATTTGAAAATTGTTGACAACTTATTCTTCATTGACAGCTTATTTTCATTCTTCAAAGAATGTGCGGAAGATGGTAGACAGAACCTACTACACCGAAGGCTCCGAACTAACTTATCAGGAGAAAAATCATCTGGTCGGATTTTGTACTGATCTTGAGAATTACAATGTCTACAATCGAACTCCTCAACATTATGGTCAATACGTGCCACTAGTGCACGTGTTGAACTACGGTAACTACCATGGAGATACCCTGGTATGATTTTTTACTATTACAACATTCGTGCATCTTTTTGCACACTTCTAAAACTAGTACATCATATCATTGCTAACTACGAAGTTATTAGTATGTTTTTCAACAGATAATCCCAAATGATTGTGTGCCTCATCCGATGTATACACGGGGTAGCCTTCATGTTTGGAACATACACCCAGGTCGTCCTACGAATCTCAACTGTCCATACCGGGTTTCTAAAAGAAGTGGAGACATGATAATCAAAGAATGGAAAAAATGTATGGACAGTCGTAAGGAGCTTCTTGGAAGCAACATTCAGCGAACGGCAAACATTGGAGACAGGATGATCGCCATTCTTCATAATGGAGAGTCAGGGTCTATCTTGTTTTATGCTATTTTACCTTAAGGGTGTTTAGGTCCTACCTGATACTGATGATCATGTCCTAAGAACAATTATGTAGGGTTGGGTTCGATGACTATGAGGATGATGATCGTATGACTTATTATTAATAACGAGTAGGAGTTGTATATGATGATGCATGATTAGTAGGACTTGTTATTATATATATATGATGATGTATGATGCAAGCATGCATGAGCATTTTATATCTGCGGGGGTGCAATGAACATAGCAGCAGCGTTGATAAACCAAGGACGAAGATATAAGAGAGGACACTTCTCTCTATTAGCTAGCTATAATAGCAACCTAAAAATAACCCCTAAAGCAGCCACTTTTTTAAAAAAATTGACTTTTGGTCCCGGTTGGAGCCACCAACCGGGACCAAAGGCCCCCTGACTGGGGTGGGCGCACAGGGCCACGTGGAGGCATATTGGTCCGGGTTCTGATTTGAACCGGGACTAATGGGTGGAGGTATTAGTAACGACCCATTAGTCCCGGTTCATGAACCGGGACTAAAGGCCCTTACGAACCGGGACTAATGGGTGGTTTTCTACTAGTGATAATATCCGGATCGCCAAGCTTGTCTTCCACACAAAGGAGAGTCCCATCCGGACACGAGCCGAAGTCTTGAGTCTTGTATCTTGACGCTTCAATAGTCCGGACGATGTATATAGTCCGGCTCTCTGGATACCCCTAATCCAGGACTCCCTCACCCGTCGCTCACATGCATGTGGCTGGGGGGGGGGCACCTGCACAACATGCAACGCATGCAGCAACCCCAGTCCCGATGCTCGGGCAGCTAGCTATGGGCAAGGACACGACGCCAGCAGTGCACGCAGCTGCTGCTACCTTGGTTTGCGTGTGAGGTTCCCCGACACCGTCTGAGTCGACTGCACCAGCATGTTCTCCGGTCGCCGGGGTTCCATTCGGTCCAGCAGTAGTTCGTGCGCATGGTACTGCCGCGACGCCTGTTGCTACCGTTTTCGGTTGGACCGTCGGTGCGTCCCTCTTCACCAATATCTAGGACATTACGGACCCCGACAGCTAAGCCGACGACACCGACGGCGACTATGTCTGAAGGGATTGCTTGGCCTCTCCGACGTAGTAACCGTCATGCCACCTCCGCCGACTGTTCCTCTACGACTGATGAGCACTCTCTAGCGTAGGCGATGCGCCGCCAAGCCATGAGAAATTTGGACCCCACGCCAGGTACCCTGTCCGCTCAATCTTTTCTTTCTTTTTCAGATACTCGCATTAATAATAGCTTAAATAATGTTGGTGTATTTATGGGAAAGAACGATAAAGAAATTAAACTGTCGGTTGTTGCACTTAAACACATGGAGATTGACCGTTTAAAGGTGTCTCCGAAGTGTAATAACACCCTATCTAACCCCGAAACCGAGGAGGATGATGAAGCGGATGCCAATTATGATGGTCCGCGAGTCTCCCACTTGGTTGGTGATATTACCGAGGTTGGTTTGGATGACGCAAGATCTGGGTCCCTGTTTTGTGACTTCACAGCATCTTTGCGGAAATCTAAATCACAATCCTCTAAAAAGAAACAAAAATCACCCAAGAAGGCGAAAATCTCCACACGAATCCGAGTTTCCACATGAGAGGCATGTTTTGGAATAGCAGAGGTCTCTCAGACTTGGCTAAACATAAACACGTCAATGATTGTGTGCGAGAACACGAATTGGATTTTGTGGCAATTTCCGAGGCTGGTAAACGTGACTTCCGCCCGCACGTCCTCGATCACCTATCTGGTGGTTTCGACTACACATGGCATAGTCTACCAGCTCGTGGAAGGTCCGGAGGAATCCTTCTTGGGATACAGACCATGGCAATGGACTTGTTGGCCTTTTCGACCAGTGAATTTCATATCAAATTTCACCTACGAAACTGGGCTGATAATTTTACATGGAGCCTGGTCGCAGTCTATGGGGCTGCCCAAGATGAGCATAAATCCGATTTCCTTCGTGAACTGGTGAATCTGGCTAAGGATAACCCATACCCAATGCTTATTGGAGGGGATTTCAATATCCTTAGGTACCAGGAAGAAAAAAATAATGACCGCTTTGACACTCACTGGCCTTTCCTATTCAATGTTGTGGTTGATAGTTTGGACCTTCGGGAAGCTTGTATGTCGGGGCGGCAGTTCACTTGGGCTAATAACTGTTTTGTGCCAACGTACGAGAAGCTCGATAGGGTACTCATGGATACCGAATGGGAGCTATAATTTCCTATGATAACCGTACGAGCCCTAGAGAGATGTCACATCCCTAGTTCTGACAATGCCTAGTGCATGCATTAGAGTGTTGCATCATGTTTAAATTTCATTTAAACCTGAAATGGGGATTGACTAAACCCTAGCACCAAATGAATTCAACTAGGGTCAAAATAAAATCTTTTTCATTAAACCCAAAATGCCCTCTAAAAATGTTCAACATTTCTGGTTAAGGTGGAAACCTCTGCCAAAAATGATGAATATATCCTTAGGTCATTTTTGGATTTTTGAATTAAATCATATTGTATTTGACTTTGGGCATTTAAATACTATAAATAATTTAAATGCTCAAATAAATGTTGGAAATTGATAAGGGTCACTGAAATAATTCAGAAAGTACCCATAATTATTTCCAGTATTTTATAAATGATTTGATATTTTAAAACAAATCATAAACAAATTGCAGAAATAGAAAAATATAAAACAGAACAAAATAAAAGGAGTGAAGCCTACCTGGCCTCACCCGTGCAGCCCACCAGCCGGCCCAGCTTCCCCCCCCCTGGCCGGCCCAGCCCACCCGCGCCTTCCCTGTCGCCTTCCTCCTCGGACAGAAGGACGCGGGCGTGTGCCCGACGCTCGCCGGCACGCGCGCGCCACCTCCCCCCCTGCTGGCCACCTCCTGCTTCCCCCGGACTCCCTCGATGCCCCGGACGAAGCCACGCAGCTGCCCCGCACCGCTCTCACTCTCCCTCGCCCTCCTCTTCTTCCCCTGCTCTCTCTCCCTCTCACCCGAGAACCACCGCCGCCGCCGACGGGCATCACCGTAGCCACTGGCCTCCCCTCGCCTCCCCGACCCGCTTCCGAGCTCCGCCACAACCCCCTCCACCTCCTCGTTGAGCTACGGACCTCCCGGACGTGCTGCAACGCCGCCACCATCGCCGTTTCCGTCGCCGGCCACCGAAGTTCGCCGCGGTCAATTTGCCGCCTCCGCCGCCTCCCCGAGACCACCGAGCTGCTCATCGACCTTGCTGTGAGCTCCTCTTCCATTTCCCCTTCTCCCCGCGCTCGTTCCCGCGTTCCAGCCGCCTTCTCACCGGAGCCGATTGCTCCTCGCCGCCGGCCATGGCGCTGCCGTGGTCAGGGTCACCCCAGCTAGCGCCCGAGCACGTTACCGAGTTCGCCGCCCTCCCAGGAGCCCACAGAGCCTTTCCGTTTCCCATCTAGTGCACCGCAGCGCCGCGTTCGACCTTGGCCGAACTCCGGCGGCCACCTAGGTCGATGCCGGCGCCGATTCCGGCTGCCCCGACCCCAACCGACTCCACAGGAAGACGCGGCGCCCTCCCAGCTACCCGTAGAGCCTCTCCGCCGCCCGAATGGTCGCCGGAGGAGCGATCCCGAAGCCCTCCGCCGTGCCTGTTGCCGCCGGCGTTGAGCCGCCGGCCTGTTTGGGCCATTTGACCGGGGTTTGACCTCCCCCTGTGTCACTGACATGCGGGACCAGCCCGCCTAATTAATCTAGGTTAGTTTAAATTAAAACGCTAACTAACCCAGTTAGTTAGGTTAGTCACTGACACGGAGGACCCACTGGTCAGTTTGACCTGGGCTGCCCGTTGACTCGCTTACGTCATGCTGACGTAGTGCTGACGCAGTAAATCCTTTTCTGGATTTATTTTTATATAGGAAATTCCAGAAAATGAATATAAACTTCTAAAATTCATAGAAAATTAACCGTAACTCCAAATTAAATAAATTATATATGAAAAATTATCAGAAAAATTCAAGGAATCCATCTGTACCATTTTCATGCATGTTAGAGCAACTTATAGGTGCTGTTTACTGCAAATGAAGTAAAGGGCATTTAAATAATCACATATGGAGTTTGAATTTGAATCTTGGATTCAAACCAACTTCATTTAATCTGGTTTTAGATGCATTAGCCCAAAACACATTCATTTTGCCATGTCATAGCATGCATCATATTGTGCATTGCATTGATCGTGTTTTTTTCTGTATTGCCGGTATTTGTCCCCTCTCGATAGACGTGTACTGATGATGTGATCGTTGACACTGATGAAGACTCAATGTTATCTTCAGAAGTGCCAGGCAAGCAAAACCCCCTTGTTCATTCCGATACAATCCTAGTCTCTCGCTCCTGCTCTCTTTTACTGCATTAGGACAACACCGATTCATCTGTTACTTACTGCGGTAGCTGAACCCTTTATCCTTTGCATGACCTGTCATTCCACAGTAAATAGATGAAACCCACTAGCATGAGTAGGAGTTGTTTGAGCCCTGTTGTGCCTACTCATTCATGTTTGTTTGTCATGCCTGCTACTGCTTAGAGTTGAGTCAGGTCTGATTCACCGGGGATGAATCAGAGGCGTGTGAACATGTCCTACTGTGTGTGAGCTAAGTGTGTGAACACGATTTGGTAAAGGTAGCGGTGAGAGGCCATGTAGGAGTACATGGTGGGTTGTCTCATTGCAGCCGTCCTCAGGAACTGAGTTCTGTGTTTGTGATCCATGATCAGTTACTACCACACATTGGGCTCCGGGCGCTCCAAGCTCTCTCGACTTATTAATCAACTTGATCTCTGTCCAGGAGTTGCAACTAGTTTCTGGTGTTTGTAGGTAGTGTTAGTAGTCTACCAAGTGGCACCCGGTACAGGTGGGCTTGGGACAGACTAGGCACCGTGGCACGGTGTACCAAGTGGCACCCGGTTGGTGGGCTTGGGAACCCTGCACACATCGTTTGGGGCCGTAAGCGACACCCCGGCCGGATCTCCTTGCGGATGGAACCTGAATAGGCGATAAACCTGGACTAGAGACTTGTTCGGTTAGTCAGGTCGTGGCCGACTCCCTCGCCCGGCTTCCGCTTGAAGGTTGCCGAGGTACATGACGTGTACAGGGCGATAAGTGGCGAAAGCGTGTGTGAAGAAGTACACCCCTGCAGGGTTAACATCATCTATTCGAATAGCCGGATTCCTCGGATATGGAAACGTGGACCCCTTGTACAGTTCATAGACAAGTGAAAGTGGATACTCTAAAACACGCAAGATAAGCGTGAGTGCTATGGATGGCGTTCTCGTAGGGAGACGGGAGCGGATCCATAGTGGTGTATTGGTTGGTGAATATGTGGACTCGTGTGCGCCACCTCAAAAGAGTTACTTGCAGTCGTAGTTTAGGTTAGCCACCGAGTCAAAGCTGGCTTGCTGCAGTTAAACTCCACCATCCCCTTGTTGATAATGATGCATAAGTAGTTAGTTCTGATGTAAGTCTTGCTGGGTACATTTGTACTCACGTTTGCCTATTTTATGTTTTTGCAGAGAGACTTCGGTCTCACTAGTAGTTTCGCGTGGACTTCGACGTTTAGCTTGTTACCTCAGCTACGATCTTGTGCCCCGGCAGGATCTGGTAGATAGTCAGGCTTCTCAGCCTTTTTCATTTATAGATGTCTGTACTCAGACATGATAGCTTCCGTTTGTGCCTTGACTTGTATGCTCTGATTGTTGGGTCGTGAGACCCATGTTTGTAATGTCTCGCTCCTCGGAGCCTAATGAATAATTACTTGAGTCGTAGAGACAAGTTGTGATGCCATGTTGTATTTGCACATATCGAGCATATTGTGTGTATGTTATTGAAATGCTTGGTATGTGTGGGATCTGACCATCTAGTTGTTTATCTTTAGTAGCCTCTCTTACCGGGAAATGTCTCCTAGTGTTTCCACTGAGCCATGGTAGCTTGCTACTGCTCCAGAACACTTAGGCTGGCCGGCATGTGTCCTTCCTCGTTCCTGTGTCTGTCCCTTCGGGGAAATGTCACGCGATGTATACCGGAGTCCTGTTAGCCCGCTACAGCCCGGTTCACCGGAGTCCTGCTAGCCCAGTGCTACAGCCTGGATTCACTCGCTGATGACCGACACGTTCGATGCTGGGTCATGGATGCCTGTCCCTGTAAGTCTGTGCCACTTTGGGTTTACGACTAGTCATGTCAGCCCGGGCTCCTTATCATATGGATGCTAGCGACACTATCATATACGTGAGCCAAAAGGCGCAAACGGTCCCGGGCAAAGGTAAGGCGACACCCGTGGGGATACCGTGCGTGAGGCCGCAAAGTGATATGAGGTGTTACCGGCTAGATCAATGTGACATCGAGTCGGGGTCCTGACAGCGTTGGTATCAGAGCTTGACTGCCTGTAGGATTACCAAGCCAAACTGGTCGAAGTTGAGTCTAGAAATTCTTTAGTTATATAAGGGAATTGATTGTGGGATGGAACGTATGGCTCTTTTTACTCCTTATACCTCATGCCCTTCTGATCTGAGTCATCTTATCTTTCCTACGGGGTTAAGAAACTAGGCTTTCTCTTCTTCCTATCAGGATCACGTATTACTAGTTCGTAGACTTATAAGATTGTTCGATTTAAGCTTGAGTTCAGTTCCTACTACTTCTGTATGTTAACTGTTGATCTCCAAACCTGGATATTGTGCTTCGGAGTGGTTATGCCACCATTTTTGTGATTGTCTCAAATCTTTTGAGCAATTATAGTCGTTATGCTGTCCGAGTCATCCCAGGTTTCTAAATAGTTTGAAGCAATTTGCAAAATCCCTTCCTTCTGTTTCCGATGTTCCCATGGGCCAGATTAACCACACTAATCGGTGTGTTGAGGTAATTATTGCCTCGACATATATGTTGGAATTATTATTATGACCCTAAGTGCTTAGGGGATCATCTAGTGGTCTAGCCATGATTTGTGTCCTAGTGTGAAGATTCTGGCCTTTATTCTCGGAAGCATCCCGTGATGCTACTTAGTAGTAGGTATTCTACTCCTGGGTTCTGAACCCGAGATTCACTCTACCTACTTCATGTTGATAGTAATTGCTAGTGCCTTTAGGATATTAGTAACCTTTGCGATAGTCCTTGAAGTCCGTGGTATCTTCTTCTTCCAAATACCATGAACTACTTATGGCAGATGTTTATTGGATCAAAAAAAATCACAATTAGAGTACTCTTGAGGAGTTCTCCATTCATAAATCGTGACTCTGCCAGTTCTACCTTTCTGCATGGGTTATCCGGAAGAAATATGTTGAACTTGGTTCGACATACTAATCTATGCATCCACAACTCAGAAAGTTATATGTTCCTGTGAGTTGTTCTCTTTAGTTGCATTCTGACCCTCGTCTATCAATTGATAGTCAAGAGTATGCGTGCGTTCGTTTATCGATGCCTATTACTCTTGTGGTCCGTCAAGCCATTCTATCGCAGAATGACTAGGAGAAACAAACTCCAGTACCTCTTCCATATCTAGGATTGGGTCAAAGCAATTGTGCTCAGCAGATCAAAATGCCAGCCCAGCTTTTGGTTCTGTTCTACCTTGGAGTATTACCCCCCTTATGTCAGAATTGTCATGAGAACTGCACCAACTCTCATGAATTTTGACGTAGTGATACTTCTCACCATCATTACTCATTCCTCGGTTCCGTGTGGTTATAACCGGAATGTCGACAAGTGAATCGTGATGTGTGAAATCAATACGCCTAGCAACCTCGTTGCTGGGTAGTTAAAGGACAATAATTTCATTCTTAGCGTGTTGGTTTTGAATCATCATTCTAAGGTTGATCATGCTACCTAGTCCATTCTCCTGGTTCACTCCTCGATCGATGAGTTAGGATTATTTCAAATCCTTGCTCTATTGATCATATCGTCTTGCCCTGAAAAGCAAGATTGTTCTCGAGCTTAGTAACATACCGGTGGTTCGTGATTTTCTGATTACCTTCTCAGAAGTATTACTAGGTTGTCACCTGACCGCTATGTTGAGTTCGTGATCAAGTTGGTTTATTCCTGTAAACCACCCCTTCTCCAAGAATCCGTGTTGGATACCCTGAGCTAGCTGGATAAGCTAAACAACAACTTGGAGAGTTGGAAGATAAAAGCTTGTCCGACTTAGTTCATGTTAAGGGATATCTTTTTGTGTGTGTGTGTGTGTGTTGAAGAAAGATGATATCTTCATCGATTGGTCCTAGTGATCAGTTGCTGGACCTATTGTCTTATCAATCCTTTGATTTGAGTGTGGGCTATCGTCAAATCAAATCAGTACCAACGATGCTCGTAATGTTGTCTTATTCGTGGTTGATCCCTCGAGCATACATCATTACATCTTTGGTTTGACCAATGCTATCACCGTGTTCACTTAACTATGGAATTCCTTTTAAAAGGAAACTTAGATGAATTGTTGTTGAGCCCATTGACAACATCCTTATCTCCTCCATGATTTTGTTGAACATTAAGCTAGTGTTGGAAACTTTTGAAAGCATTTGTTCATGCTAGTTCATGAAGCATATGTTCGGATGTAAGAAGTGACTTCCTCCAGTTCATGTGCATTTGATGCAAGTTGCCGCCATGGATTCGAGAAAGTCAATGTTGTTTCCTTTGGAATCATTCCAAATCAGTCATGCACACGTGCGAAGAATGCTGTGGTTTGAAGACTTGCAACCTTCAATCTATATGTATCCCTAGCACACCAAGCCACTGATTGATTTATTCAAGGAGAAGGAGTTTCTTCATGAAAGTTAATCCGGACTTATGAAAGAACTTCGATACCCTCGTTGATGGTTCCCCCTCCTGAACTCGGTAGTGTTTTATTATAAGACTACCATGTGGGCATGCTTGTCTGGGACAACGTGTTCACATGTTTGTAGCAGAACCAGCTCATGTTTTGGAGCTTGCTATCGTAGTTCATTTCCTGGGAATCTCGCAACGTCATCTCGTCGATTTGTGTTGCAAACTTTCATTTTTCTTCCTAGACTCGATGAGTCTGGAATATCTTGACACCAACCAGATCTGAGTCTCAGGCAGATATGATGGTTGGAATATTTCCCAAGAACTATAATATTGGTTCCTCGATAACCGGTAAAGTGGATGTCGTGGTCAACACACCCAGCCGGAAGACTTATTATTGTAGTATCTTGTTTGAGGAAGTTGGCCACCTCCCCATAAGGATTTCATAGGATTTACCTCCGTAACTGTTCCTTATGGATTCTATTGCTCCCGAGGTCCGACCTTTTACTTGATGTTCTAGTTATCAAACCATATCTATGAATGGGATACACTAGCACATCAAGGAGAACATTAGAAGCGGAGTGCTAAATGTCTCTCGGTCGATCATCCAGATTTTTATTTCCTTGGCCCCGCCAAGGGTGAAATCTGAGGAGGTGTTATCTTCCTTTGCATCTGCATCCTCCATCACCATTCATCATGGTAGTAAATTGTGTTACCGGACCCTTGACATGGATGTTGGTAAAACCTTGATGATTGTGAAAATGCTCAAGTTCTTGAGAGCACGCACAAGCGCTACGTCTTATCATCGGCACTAGCTGGGATTGCCCCAGATTTCCTCGGTTATGCTATAACCACTCCAACAGTGAATTCACTCTCTATTGTTGGGTTCTTCCCCAGTTACCAGAATCATTTCCAGCATTTGCATTTTGTTCCCAGCTTGCACCGCCAATGTGCCATTCTACATGGGTCTCTTCCATTTCCGGTGGTAAGCAAATTCATCCATTACGTTGTTTTCAACAAGGTAATCCACATCATCCAAGTCCGGGTATGTCATTCTACCGACCCCCTCCAAATGATCGCTCGAGAATTGCCTTAGGCTGGTTTAGAGAGTCTAAATGATCTCTATATCAAAGGTAATTCTTTTTGCCACTTAAGGGGATATTTCTACGAGTCACCGTCCCTAAGGTGCCTCGTTGTGGTATCATGGCAACTCAACTCCTCGCTACATTGATAATCGTTTACCACCTTTTTAGGTGTGGAATCGTTGTCTACCTAGTGAACCTTCGTCATCTGTTCCACTCCATTCCTCTAAAGGTGTGCTTCATCTCTCAGCTTGAGAGATATTTCCATGTCTCAAACCATGAGTTGATCCTAAGTTGTTCGATCTTCGAGGAGACCGATCCTTCTAGAGTTTTCCTTTACTCTTCTTGTCCTGATTAGCTGAAGTTCTCAGAGCAAGACGACAAGACAAAGATGGTGTTCAAATCAACGTTCATTTGAAGTGCAACCTGGATCGTGAAGATTGTACTAGTTTGCGTTTTCCCTTCATCCTACCCTACGCTTGAATCTCGAGCCGAGATTCTTGTTTAGTGGGGGTGAGTTGTCACATCCCTAGTTCTGACAATGCCTAGTGCATGCATTAGAGTGTTGCATCATGTTTAAATTTCATTTAAACCTGAAATGGGGATTGACTAAACCCTAGCACCAAATGAATTCAACTAGGGTCAAAATAAAATCTTTTTCATTAAACCCAAAATGCCCTCTAAAAATGTTCAACATTTCTGGTTAAGGTGGAAACCTCTGCCAAAAATGATGAATATATCCTTAGGTCATTTTTGGATTTTTGAATTAAATCATATTGTATTTGACTTTGGGCATTTAAATACTATAAATAATTTAAATGCTCAAATAAATGTTGGAAATTGATAAGGGTCACTGAAATAATTCAGAAAGTACCCATAATTATTTCCAGTATTTTATAAATGATTTGATATTTTAAAACAAATCATAAACAAATTGCAGAAATAGAAAAATATAAAACAGAACAAAATAAAAGGAGTGAAGCCTACCTGGCCTCACCCGTGCAGCCCACCAGCCGGCCCAGCTTCCCCCCCCCCTGGCCGGCCCAGCCCACCCGCGCCTTCCCTGTCGCCTTCCTCCTCGGACAGAAGGACGCGGGCGTGTGCCCGACGCTCGCCGGCACGCGCGCGCGCCACCTCCCCCCCTGCTGGCCACCTCCTGCTTCCCCCGGACTCCCTCGATGCCCCGGACGAAGCCACGCAGCTGCCCCGCACCGCTCTCACTCTCCCTCGCCCTCCTCTTCTTCCCCTGCTCTCTCTCCCTCTCACCCGAGAACCACCGCCGCCGCCGACGGGCATCACCGTAGCCACTGGCCTCCCCTCGCCTCCCCGACCCGCTTCCGAGCTCCGCCACAACCCCCTCCACCTCCTCGTTGAGCTACGGACCTCCCGGACGTGCTGCAACGCCGCCACCATCGCCGTTTCCGTCGCCGGCCACCGAAGTTCGCCACGGTCAATTCGCCGCCTCCGCCGCCTCCCCGAGACCACCGAGCTGCTCATCGACCTCGCTGTGAGCTCCTCTTCCATTTCCCCTTCTCCCCGCGCTCGTTCCCGCGTTCCAGCCGCCTTCTCACCGGAGCCGATTGCTCCTCGCCACCGGCCATGGCGCTGCCGTGGTCAGGGTCACCCCAGCTAGCGCCCGAGCACGTTACCGAGTTCGCCGCCCTCCCAGGAGCCCACAGAGCCTTTCCGTTTCCCCTCTAGTGCACCGCAGCGCCGCGTTCGACCTTGGCCGAACTCCGGCGGCCACCTAGGTCGATGCCGGCGCCGATTCCGGCCGCCCCGACCCCAACCGACTCCATAGGAAGACGCGGCGCCCTCCCAGCTACCCGTAGAGCCTCTCCGCCGCCCGAATGGTCGCCGGAGGAGCGATCCCGAAGCCCTCCGCCGTGCCTGTTGCCGCCGGCGTTGAGCCGCCGACCTGTTTGGGCCATTTGACCGGGGTTTGACCTCCCCCTGTGTCACTGACATGCGGGACCAGCCCGCCTAATTAATCTAGGTTAGTTTAAATTAAAACGCTAACTAACCCAGTTAGTTAGGTTAGTCACTGACACGGAGGACCCACTGGTCAGTTTGACCTGGGCTGCCCGTTGACTCGCTTACGTCATGCTGACATAGTGCTGACGCAGTAAATCCTTTTCTGGATTTATTTTTATATAGGAAATTCCAGAAAATGAATATAAACTTCTAAAATTCATAGAAAATTAACCGTAACTCCAAATTAAATAAATTATATATGAAAAATTATCAGAAAAATTCAAGGAATCCATTTGTACCATTTTCATGCATGTTAGAGCAACTTATAGGTGCTGTTTAGCGCAAATGAAGTAAAGGGCATTTAAATAATCACATATGGAGTTTGAATTTGAATCTTGGATTCAAACCAACTTCATTTAATCTGGTTTTAGATGCATTAGCCCAAAACACATTCATTTTGCCATGTCATAGCATGCATCATATTGTGCATTGCATTGATCGTGTTTTTTTCTGTATTGCCGGTATTTGTCCCCTCTCGATAGACGTGTAGCGATGATGTGATCGTTGACACTGATGAAGACTCAATGTTATCTTCAGAAGTGCCAGGCAAGCAAAACCCCCTTGTTCATTCCGATACAATCCTACTCTCTCGCTCCTACTCTCTTTTACTGCATTAGGACAACACCGATTCATCTGTTACTTGCTGCGGTAGCTGAACCCTTTATCCTTTGCATGACCTGTCATTCCACAGTAAATAGATGAAACCCACTAGCATGAGTAGGAGTTGTTTGAGCCCTGTTGTGCCTACTCATTCATGTTTGTTTGTCATGCCTGCTACTGCTTAGAGTTGAGTCAGGTCTGATTCACCGGGGATGAATCAGAGGCGTGTGAACATGTCCTACTGTGTGTGAGCTAAGTGTGTGAACACGATTTGGTAAAGGTAGCGGTGAGAGGCCATGTAGGAGTACATGGTGGGTTGTCTCATTGCAGCCGTCCTCAGGAACTGAGTTCTGTGTTTGTGATCCATGATCATTTACTACCACACATTGGGCTCCGGGCGCTCCAAGCTCTCTCGACTTATTAATCAACTTGATCTCTGTCCAGGAGTTGCAACTAGTTTCTGGTGTTTGTAGGTAGTGTTAGTAGTCTACCAAGTGGCACCCGGTACAGGTGGGCTTGGGACAGACTAAGGCACCATGGCACGGTGTACCAAGTGGCACCCGGTTGGTGGGCTTGGGAACCCTGCACACATCGTTTGGGGCCGTAAGCGACACCCCGGCCGGATCTCCTTGCGGATGGAACCTGAATAGGCGATAAACCTGGACTAGAGACTTGTTCGGTTAGTCAGGTCGTGGCCGACTCCCTCGCCCGGCTTCCGCTTGAAGGTTGCCGAGGTACATGACGTGTACAGGGCGATAAGTGGCGAAAGCGTGTGTGAAGAAGTACACCCCTGCAGGGTTAACATCATCTATTCGAATAGCCGGATTCCTCGGATATGGAAACGTGGACCCCTTGTACAGTTCATAGACAAGTGAAAGTGGATACTCTAAAACACGCAAGATAAGCGTGAGTGCTATGGATGGCGTTCTCGTAGGGAGACGGGAGCGGATCCATAGTGGTGTATTGGTTGGTGAATATGTGGACTCGTGTGCGCCACCTCAAAATAGTTACTTGCAGTCGTAGTTTAGGTTAGCCACCGAGTCAAAGCTGGCTTGCTGCAGTTAAACTCCACCATCCCCTTGTTGATAATGATGCATAAGTAGTTAGTTCTGATGTAAGTCTTGCTGGGTACATTTGTACTCACGTTTGCCTATTTTATGTTTTTGCAGAGAGACTTCGGTCTCACTAGTAGTTTCGCGTGGACTTCGACGTTTAGCTTGTTACCTCAGCTACGATCTTGTGCCCCGGCAGGATCTGGTAGATAGTCAGGCTTCTCAGCCTTTTTCATTTATAGATGTCTGTACTCAGACATGATAGCTTCCGTTTGTGCCTTGACTTGTATGCTCTGATTGTTGGGTCGTGAGACCCATGTTTGTAATGTCTCGCTCCTCGGAGCCTAATGAATAATTACTTGAGTCGTAGAGACAAGTTGTGATGCCATGTTGTATTTGCACATATCGAGCATATTGTGTGTATGTTATTGAAATGCTTGGTATGTGTGGGATCTAACCATCTAGTTGTTTATCTTTAGTAGCCTCTCTTACCGGGAAATGTCTCCTAGTGTTTCCACTGAGCCATGGTAGCTTGCTACTGCTCCGGAACACTTAGGCTGGCCGGCATGTGTCCTTCCTCGTTCCTGTGTCTGTCCCTTCGGGGAAATGTCACGTGATGTATACCGGAGTCCTGTTAGCCCGCTACAGCCCGGTTCACCGGAGTCCTGCTAGCCCAGTGCTACAGCCTGGATTCACTCGCTGATGACCGACACGTTCGATGCTGGGTCATGGATGCCTGTCCCTGTAAGTCTGTGCCACTTTGGGTTTACGACTAGTCATGTCAGCCCGGGCTCCTTATCATATGGATGCTAGCGACACTATCATATACGTGAGCCAAAAGGCGCAAACGGTCCCGGGCAAAGGTAAGGCGACACCCGTGGGGATACCGTGCGTGAGGCCGCAAAGTGATATGAGGTGTTACCGGCTAGATCAATGTGACATCGAGTCGGGGTCCTGACAAGAGAATCGAGGCATTATCGAATCATGCACCAATCATTCTTGATTCTAATTCTACGAGCCATTCTTCCCGCCACCCTTTCAAATTTGAATTGGCATGGCTGCACCGGGAAGGTTTTGTAGAAATAATTATGATAGTTTGGGAGAGACTAGCCATTGGTCGTACACCGATTCAGAGATGGAATTATAAAATAAGGGCCATGAGGAAACACCTCTCTGGATGGGTGAAACACATCAATGGGTTATATAAAAAAGAAAAGCAGCGCCTTTGTACCATCATTGATGACCTCGACAAATGTGAAGATTGAATTGAATTGAGATTGAATTAGAGATCCGCACCTTATCTCAACATGAGATTGAATTGAAAAATTAATCAAATGTGAAGGTTGCCCGTCTTCTGCGAGAAGAGGAGATAAAATACTACCAGAGGTCCAAAGCTGACTTCATTCTAATGGGAGATAGTAATACAAGATACTTCCATTGCTCGCCAATGGTCGACATAGGAAGAAATGTATTCATAGTCTCCAACAGGATGAGGGGCAGATCGAAGGTCCAAGGGGGCTCAAAAACTATATCACCAGCTACTACAAATCTCTGTTCGGAGCGTCGGATGAAGGGAATGTCACCCTTGACGAGACCGGAACAGATGATATTCCACAAGTCACGGCAGAAGAGAATGATATCCTCACAGCACCTTTCTCAGAAGAGGAGGTGAGAGCGGCGGTGTTCCAAATGGAACACAACAAAGCTCCAGGCCTTGATGGTTTCCCCGTAGAATTCTATCAGAATTTCTAGGATATCATCAAGGCTGACCTTTTGGAGTTGTTCAATTGTCTTCATGCCGATCGACTTGAACTATTCAGAATAAATTTTGGCGAGATTGTTTTGTTGCCGAAGATTAAGGAGGCTGAACGGATTCAACAGTTCAGACCCATATGTCTCCTTAATGTTAGCTTCAAGATTTTCACCAAAGTGGCTACAAATAGGTTAAACTTGAAAGCTGACCGTGTTGTCCGTCCATCTCAAACGGCCTTTATGCAAGGACGAAATATACTAGATGGTGTAGTAATCCTGCATGAGACCGTGCACGAGATGCACCGAAAAAACATGAGTGGAGTGATATTCAAAATTGACTTTGAAAAGGCATATGACAAGGTCAAGTGGTCTTTCCTTTAACAGGCCCTGAGGATGAAAGGTTTCTCCGATAAATGGCGGCAGTGGATCCACAGTTTTGTAACTGGAGGTCATTACTTTCAGACAAAAAAAGGACTACGGCAGGGTGACTCCATGTCCCCAATATTATTTAACATTGTCGTTGATATGTTAGCGATTCTGATTGAGCGCGCCAAGCAGGACGGCCAGATTGCATGAGTAGTGCCACACCTTGTGGATGGTGGCCTCTCTATTTTACAATACGCCGATGACACAATTCTTTTTATGGAACATGATCTGGACAAGGCTCGAAACCTGAAACTCTTGCTTTCAGCGTTTGAGGAAATGTCGGGTCTCAAAATAAACTTCCATAAAAGTGAATTGTTCTCCTTTGGAGAAGCCATTGAGGCGACGGCCGATTATGCTAACCTATTTGGTTGCGCACATGGTCAATTCCCGATTAAATAT
Organism: Triticum dicoccoides; assembly: GCF_002162155.2. Classification (NCBI taxonomy): domain Eukaryota; kingdom Viridiplantae; phylum Streptophyta; class Magnoliopsida; order Poales; family Poaceae; genus Triticum; species Triticum dicoccoides. The sequence goes on along the minus strand of NC_041385.1, from coordinate 861,884,231 downwards.
CTAGGAATACCGATTCATTATCGACGCCTCACCATTGCGGAGTGGAAGCATGTAGAGGAGCGTCTAGAGAAACGGTTTAGTAGTTGGAAAGGCAAACTACTCTCAGTTGGAGGACGGTTGGTTTTGATTAACTCTGTCCTCACAAATATGGTTCTCTATATGATTTCTTTCTTTCAACTCCCAAAAGGGGTCCTAAAAAGACTGGATTATTTTAGATCCAGATTCTTTTGGCAAGAAGATGGTGAAAAGAAAAAATACAGGTTGGCCAAATGGAGCGTGGTTTGTAGGCCGAAAGACCAAGGAGGGCTCGGAATTCATGACTTGCAGGTCAAAAACGAGGCCCTACTCAATAAATAGTTGTTCAAACTTCTTACTGAGGATGGTGTTTGGCAAACCATGCATGCTGCGCAACAAGTATCTAGGTCAAAAGGCAGTGTCTCAGGCATTTTGGAAACCTGGCGATTCACACTTTTGGGCTGGCCTAATGGCGGCAAAGAAGCATCTATTTCGCTTTGGGTCTTTCGCGATAAAGGATGGGTCGGAGATTCGTTTTTAAGAAGACATCTGGCTAGGCAATGCCAGTCTCCAGAACAATATCCAGGCTTATACAACATTGTTCGCGATAAGAATAATACTATTGCGCAAGTGCTCAGTTCATTCCTGCCGAATATTTCGTTCAGGCAAGATTTGGTTGGCCCCCGACTTGTGTCATGGCATAATCTTTTATCCCGACTGGATTCTATTAACCTGACACAAGGCCAGGATGTGTTTCGCTGGAACCTTACTACACCAGGGTCTTTCACTGTAGACTCTATGTATCGTGCGCTCACACATCCTGAGGTACCAGTAAGTAATAACAAGAATTTGAAAGTCCAAGATTCCACTAAAAATGGAAATTTTCATGTGGTATCTTCGTAGGGGGGTTGTTTTAACCAAAGACAATCTCGCACGACGCAACTGGCAAGGGAGTAAGAAGTGTTGTTTTTGTACTCATGACGAAACAATCAAACACCTCCTTTTTCAATGCAAGTTTGCACGTTCTACGTGGTTAGTCATCCAAATAGCGTCAAATTTGTATCCGCCCACAACTGTTGCCAATATTTTTGGTCATTGGTTGGACGGTATTTCAAATAGGTTCAAAATGCTAATAAGGGTGGGAGCGTATGCCTTAATTTGGTCGCTTTGACTATGTAGAAATGATTTTGTTTTTAATGGAAGAAATGCTTCTCCTCTACAGGTTATTTTCCGGTGTATGTAATTGCTACGTATGTGGTCTATGTTACAACGACAAGAGGACGAACCGTTGGTCAAGGCGGTGTATATGCGATTGGAGCAGGTGGCTATGGAGGTTTTTTCCCAACATGGGTGGCAACATAACCTTCGGATCGGTCTACCTCCATCGACATAAACATAGTGTCGGTCTATAGGGCTCTACTGTTGCCGTTTTGTCGGGTTTTTTTCATCAATTTTTGTTAGACCTTCATATTGGGTCGTGTGCATCCTAGTTATGCAGAGGCCGGGTGTTACTCATAATGCTTTGTATCCGTTTGATGCTACATTTGAGATAATAAAACGGGCCTGCTAAAAATCAGTCGACTGAGATTTAACAAAGTCTCAGTTGACCATGCAACATTTTTTTGACCGTATGCAGCATTTTTTCATACCGGTTGCAACATTTGTTTTGTTGGTTGAAGCATGTCATCCCTCCTCAGTTGTAGCACGTCATCGCACCGGCTGCAACATCCTTCATGGACGGTTGTAGCATTTTAGTTAGAACGGTTGTAGCATTTGTTGTTGTTGCTTGCAATACCATCGCAATATTTTCGTCGCCGTTTGTAGCATCTAGATGTGCGCTTGTAGCAAAAAAAAACGCTGACGTCACTCGACCGAGACTTTGTTAAGTCTCAGCCGACTGAGTTAAAATCGTCCTTTATCGGAAAAAAATCCAGGCTTCATCCAGGCAATGATTTTTTTCTAGGCACATCTTTCAGGCCTCCAACCAAACTGGCCCTAAATTCGTCAATTTTGTTTTTCAGGTTGTGTTTTGAATTTAGATTCACAGAACATTGAATACATGGTGTTTCTATGTACTCTACCAAAGTATGCAGGGCCAGGGTATGCGATAGAAAACTGATTAAGAGGCAGTAGCGAAATGAGTTCACCAAAAGCAGGCCACGCAACATAGCTTGCAGGACATTCAGGATCTTCTATATCGATTAGACATTATCAACTTCGAGGTGGCCAAAATGAGTTTGCCCCAAAAAATAAAATATGTAGCAAAGCTCATGCATGAGTCCATCTATGCAAAATAAAATGAATTGCCCAAAATGAGCACCGGATGCAACGGATCTACGCGACCTCAGCATGAGTCCATCTATGCAAAAGCTTCAGGTGCGGGTGAGAAACCAATCTGTAGTATCTCGGCACCAGCGCTGGTGTCCTGCTGACCGGCATTAGCCGCAACATCGTGCAGCGGCATATGTCCATGGGGCACCCACCGGAACAAAGTAGCTCCGCGTCCTCCACCTCAATGGTCATGGCAAACTCAGTGGCATGCGCCGACAGTTAACCATACCCTCAGTCCTAAGTGGATCTGTTGTTCGCTGCTTTGCTCCATCTTCACTGCTCGCTGGTCACGCGGATGGTAGAGGGGTCGCCGGAGGTGCAATTTTTATTTCGTAACCATGTTGTGGCGGCTTGAGCAAAGGGAGGATAATAGCGGCCATGACCTTG
>NC_041385.1:861856354-861880724 GCF_002162155.2 Triticum dicoccoides | reverse complement strand
ATGGCAAACATATGCGGGAATGAGCGGGCCACTGAAGTGAGTGCGCCAGCCCGACACACAATCCCGGCCCAATCAACACCAGCAGGCCTAGATAGTTCCGTGTCCGTGGAGCAGCGGCCCAAGAGATAAACGAAGACGTTCAGGAGAACGTTCGATGGATGGATCGGACGGTTAGCTAAGGCAAAGCGCTGCGAGGGCTTCTAGGTGGCTCCGTTTTACTGTTTCTCAATACGGTGAGTTGCCGGCCAATACTTCTACGTACAGACTCATATGCAATTGGCCTCAACAGATGCTTGCACTTGTTTCCACTCAAATTTTAAGATATTCTTTTATCCAACCGACCTGACAAATACAGGTGAAACTTCACCAAAAATCATATAAACCAAACTTGTCGTCTGACTTTATGAGCCTGGAATGAACAAACATCGAGTCTGAAACTAAGCTTCGAGGAATAAATTAAGCAGCGTAATCAAGAACTCAAGCAGGCAACAATGGATTGGTTCATCGTGGGAAAAATGCTCCTTGAGTTGCCTGCCAGAAGCAAGAAGAGGATTCAGGCATGAGCAGACAAATAGAATGAGTGCTTCATGTCGTTGTTGCACAAGGAAGACAAATCAGGAGCCGTGGACGTCAACCTCTCAGGAGAACACAGTGCTCTTGACCTAGTTCGCTCGAACACAATGAAGCCAAGGACGTCAACCTGCAGCACCGTTTGGAAGCACACACACATACAAACAAATGTTCAGTTAACATGATTGAAACAGAAAGAAAAAAGGAAACAGAGTTCATACATACTCCCTCCATCTCAAAATAAGCATCTCAACTTTATACTAACTTTAATACAAAATTGTACAGAAGTTAAAATACTTATTTTGAGATGGAGGGAGTACGATGCAAGCACATACATGCAAGTGTACTCTGCTAATCTAATCACGAGCACTTGATATGTACTCCCTCTGTAAACTAATATAAGAGTGTTTAGATAACTAAAGTAGTGATCTAAACGCTCTTATATTAGTTTACAGAGGGAGTAATAATCTTGCATGTGCCAGGAAGGAGAAGAAGAATACTACTACTCCCTCCGTTCAGAATTACTTGTCACAAAAATGGATGTATCTACAACTAAAATACATATAAATACATTTATTTCTTGGACTAGTAATTCTAAACGGAGGGAGTACTCATATGCTATATTTATGCATGCATAACAATTAACCAACGCCAAATTCCATACATTGCAGCGCTGCAGAAAACAGATTGGGAAAGAATAATTTATTTGTAGTACCTGATTGCAGGATTTGATGAATTGAGCCTTCCAGCTGATACTGAAGAAGGGGGAAATTAATATGGAAGTACACTAAGGATTAAGAACCGAGGTGGACCGGCCTAGCGAACCCGAGAACATGCAGGCTTCGCATCTCGCTCTGCCTGAAATTAATTGTTAAAGAAAGAAGAGTGGAATGGGCCCTACATGCAGATTCAACAGGAGAAGTGTATACCTTCTCCTATGGGTATATTTTGTTGATTTTAATGCTGGGACAGTTGGGATGGTCTTTCACTGCAGCCCTCAGAGCCTCATCCGCTTCCTCCACCTCCTCAGCGCTAGCTTCCTCACACCAAAGCTCAACCCAGACGTCCTGGAGGGAAGGGAGATGCCCCATGCTCAAGTCAAGGTCGCCACGAGTGATCCATGTAGCCGGGAAGCCGAAGTGAAGGTATTCAAGCCTTGGCGCGGCTCCTCTCGGAAAAATAGACGGCACAGCTGCAATACCACTGAAGTAGCAGTCTGTCGCACATTAGAATGCATCAGCTGTAACAGTGGACATTTCCACCGCTACACCCTCTCCTGATAAGTTGCCAACATCCCATAGAGAGCCAACGAAGAACACGGAACATCCCAAGAAGCTGAATGTCCTCCGGTCGCATGTTACTCAACCTTATTTCTAGAAAGGAGAGGAGAGGAACCGATGAAGGATTAATCCATGCCGGAAGTGTCCGAAACCGGTAATACTCAATACTTAATCTACGGAGGCGTCGAGAGGGCTCCCAGCTTTCGTGCATGAGATCAAGGCATCGTCCAGCTTTAACACCACGAATATCTAGTATTTCCAATCTATGCAAATTGCTTAGTGATTCTACCAATGTTGTACACATGCTCTCATCCAGATCCCCCCAAATAAACCGGAGCACTCGCAGCTTCGTCAGATGGCCCAGCTCTTTCAGAAGATGATGATTACAACGATCCGATGAAAGCTTGCCCATAATTGGTCTCTCTAGCACTTCTAGGGAAGCCATGTTACCTATCCCACACGGGAGCTTCATATCCCAGCCAATACGAAGGTACATCAGACGTTTCAGCCAAACAACACTCGACGGCATTTCACTTATACTTGTTTCAGCAACATCCAGTATTTGTAAAAATGGTAGCTTTCATATTTTCGTTGGAAGCTCCTTAACCTGACGACCTTTCAGCCGTAGGTACCTCAAATGCAAAATATTCCCTGTACCTATAGTCGGGCGATCTTCTAAATCCAACACACGCAAAACTTCAGAACTTGAAATTTTCAGCTGCTGGTTAACATGATCATCGGTGAAAACAGCAATAGAACGTACATGTGCCATGCTGATGCTAGCCACGTCAACATTTCCATTTTGGATTGACAATCTCCGAACCATGCTTTGAGAGTTAGGAACTCCTCTCTTGTTGCCATCCAATATAGTGACAAAGTTCTCTTCGGTTGCCAATGTACTTATGAGATCTAGCACCATGTCATGTACATGACAAAATTTTACCTTTTCTTCATCATCAATGCCTATTGGCTGTGTCATACATCTATTTACTAGCTCACTGAAGTAGCGGTCACCGAGCTCATATAAGCTAGTTTCTTCTTCTTCACTAAGAACAAAACCTTCGGATATCCAGTTCAATATCAACTCGCCTCTAATAATCTTGTGATCTTCTGGAAAGATGCTTAGATATAATAAACATGGCTTAAGGTAAGAAGGTAGATCATAATAGCTGAATAACAATATCTTCTTCACTTCCTTTACACTGTGATCTTCCGTGAGTCCACGGCCAATGGAATTAAGAACGACAAACCATTGGTCCTTTGTTTTGATCCCATGATTACTAGCTAGAAGACTTGCTATGGTGATAATGGCTAATGGTACTCCACCACATTTCTTCAATATGTGTTCTGATACTTCCACCAATTCACGAGGACATCCCTCACTGGGAGAAAATACTCTGCTACTGAACAGCCTTCTCGAAACATCACTAGAAAGAGGTTTCATTCTATAAATATCATTTGTAGAAGAGCAACATGCTTCAGAAACACTAAAGATGCGGGTTGTCGTGATTAATCGACTTCCAAGACTGCTCTCAGGCAAAGCATAATGGATTAATTGCCACACATTTTCATCCCATATATCATCAATTACGATGAGGTACCTATATGAATATATATATATACTGTGAGAGTTAGTCGACAAATCAATTTTTATAAGGAGAGACTACATGTTACATGCACGGTAAAATGAACCATGGAAAACCCCATCAATTTACATCAACATTGTAAACCTATAACTAAAAAAATTATGTATTTGCTATTAGGATGTGTGTACAACAGTACATCGTGGTTTTTATTTTACTAGATGAAATGACTGTCGAACTATAGCATGAGAAAAATGAAGCATACCTTTTTTCATTGAGGAATTCAATGAGTTCGTCTATGAGATGCCTTACTTCTCTCGATGCATTATATATCTTTGAATACTTGTTCTTGTCGAGCTCAAAAAGAATATCCTTAAGTATTTTCTTCATGTCGGGACTCTGAGAAACCGACACAAATGCACAACAATTAAATTGCACTTTGATCTTGTCATAAACTGTTTTGGCCAGAGTTGTCTTGCCTAACCCGCCAAATCCAACAACAGAAACTGTCTTCACTGGACTCTTAGACCAATCATCATCTTGAATCAACATGTTGATCAATTCATCTCTTGGTTTTTCTATGCCAACCAGCTGGGTCACATGTGTGTACATAGCCTTGGTGCGAGGGTCAATGCTAACACCAGCGCCAGTGTCTGGTGTCTTCAACTTGTACCTTGTGTGCAGCTCACCCAAATGTTTAGCCTGACCCACCACTTCTTCTAGAGCATCTGAGATTCTATGGAGATCTTTGCCATTCTTAAATAATCTTGCTGTCTTCTTAAGTAACTTCTTCACTTTGTTCTTCGGGTTGGTAGATCCATCATCTGCACGCACCATGAAGGCGTCCACGATGTCCTCCATTTGATAGGCTAGACCACTCACCATTCCTGCCCACACCTTGACCCCCTCGTCGAGCTGCTCTGGCGGCACTTTCGCCACCTTGTCAAGGGCGGCCTGCATTAGCATCATCTCCTTGGCGAGAGACTCGACCCCTTTTCTCACGCGCTTGTCAAGGGTGAGCTGGCTTGTGATCAGGCTCTTCAGCTTCGGGAGGAGGGGGCGGATGGCCAGCATGGCGAGCTCCATGGCTGGACCTCTCTGCCTGTGAGGTTGTGCTAGTGCTAGGCTGTTTGAGTGGAAGAAGTCTGGTTAGGGAATGCTCTCGCAGTGTGTTCTTGATGTGCTTCTGTTGTAGAGGAGAAGATCTGAAGCTCGGTTGAGAGATATAAGTGATTAACTTTTGCTGTGGGGTATGCTAACTAAAGATAAATTATTCATGTGCAGGCACAGGTTTTGTAGTACATGCGAAGTTGCGCGGCAATTGCAGTAATCTGAAGTCTCTCCCTCCCTAAGTGAACACGTTGGTGATGTGCAGCCAACAAATGGCCTTGGATGCCGCCTGGATTACAGGGTCGTCGTGGGTCGTCAGGTTAGGTTGGCCATCACGTGTGAAGTTGTTCGGCAATTGTGATTTGGCTTCACATATTGTCAGCTAGTAGGTGGAGCTCAAACGGAAATATTAGGGAGGGGACAGTGTGTGAAAAGGCGCAAACGTTTAATCTAATGTTCCCTAACGTGTATGGTTACTAGCAGTAGGTAGCCCATCACCCCTTGCAAAAAACGAAGAAGAAATTCTTCCAAAGAGAGCAGGTAACATGTCCCTGATGCCGGCCGAGCTATTTGTTAATACACTGCTTGATTGGGACTTGGGAGGCTACCTGTACACACGATACTCATCCGATTTTCTTATTTTTTGAAACTTGCTCTTCCAATTTGTTATTTTTTTATGTTTGGTTTCATTGAGTACGTAGGAGTATATTGGGATTTAAAATTTGACTAGATAAAATACCGTGACTCCTCATCGGTACTTCTTGAAAATACTAGCCCTTGGTAATAAAGCAGTGATGCATTACTTATCTACTCCATTTCATTTATCAAAAATAAACTTATCTAATTAAATATGCAGTTTATCGTGACTCACGAACCACTGTAATGGCTGATTGATTCCTCAGTTAGTTTAAGCGTTTCAGAAGGTGAGCTGTACGTCTACCTAAATTACTAAAGCAAGTTCACCTATTGTTTAATGAGGCTGGTCATGGTGAGGAGTATCATATATTAGTATCATGCATATGATACTAGTGTATGATACTATCTTCATAAGACATAGTATCATAGAGTAGCATCATGGATGACCATATTTATTGCCAGCATGACATAAAGTAGCATTGCATTTAACATGATCCGGTATCCACCTATATTACTCTAACCCTATATCTCTTCTTTAATTCTCTGCCACGTTAGGGTGTTTGGTACTCTCAAGTGCATGATACTAGCTAAGATACCACCACTATGGCCAGCCTCAGATCAGGCCAGATAGCGATAAGTATGTCAGGAAACAAGCACCGAGAAATATTCAACCAGATGATACCATGCGCACTGCTGCATGAATTGGTTGCAACGTATTTCAGTGGCATTTACCTGTATGAAGCATTATTATTCGAATTAATAATGTGAAAACCGGTACTGAACGTTACATATGGGTATTCAAGTTGATTAATGTATGTTTTCCAGGCTGCTCATAATGGGAGTAAGAGCATCTACAGCCAGGTGCCCCAAACCCTCCTCATACGTCTGGCCAGTCAGCCCGACCATTGTCCGGTCGTGAAATTTCGACTCAAACAGACGACTCAAATGTGCCTCAAACACACGGGCTGACCGGCACCCCTCATATCCAGCCCAAATATGGGGCGGATATGGGGAGACCGGGTGCGCCCGCCATCCAGCCGCCAAGCGAAGAGGAGAAGTTGCTCCGCTGCCACCGGTGCTGGTCGGGCTTCGCCCGGCCGCGCCAGGGAGGAGGGAAGGAGGCGGGGTCTCTGGCGGCGGCTAGGTATCTTCCCGTAACGCGCGACGTCGAGCGTGGTACAATGTTTGGAAGGATTCTTGGTCCGATTGTTCGTCTCTTGCAATTTGTATCCACCTAGGTCATGCTGCTCCACCCTAGATGCCTAATGCATTGATACGAACGAGTATCAAAGTCATCTAGGACGAGGCATTTTCTCAATTGCATCAACTTTAGCTTTAACTACCTCAATACCTCGTTTAGAAATTTTATGTCCAAGGACAATACCTTCATTTACCTTAAAGTGTCACTTCTCCCAATTCAAGACAAGGTAAGTTTCTTCACATCTCTCCAAAACTCGATCAAGGTTGCATTGGAAATCATCAAAGAAGTCCTGTAAACGGAAAATCATCCATGAAAAACTCAACAATCTTTTCACGTAAGTCAGAGAATGTAGCAGTCATACATCTTTGAAAGGTAGCAGGTGCATTGAATAGATCAGAAGTCATACAACAGTCGACGACCAGCCCCCCTCCTCACCAAGTGGGAAGTTCGGCATGGCAGCACCAGCAGCAGGGCCCACGAACGGCTTCAAGTTTCACCCACACCCATAGTAGCAGGGTCCCACGTCGGGTTTCGTGTTGCAGCCATAACCAACTGGTATATCTATTCATAATTATTCTTTTCAATAACAATTGGGACTACGGATTTCTTCAGTACTTATCTTCCCTCCCGCAGGAGCCTGCAGATATCAGGTGTCTATGTTCGTATCCACTTGGGAGAGTGATCAGCAAGGTGGGGAGAACATACTGGATTACATGTCGCAGCACAATGATTGGATGGACATGTATTCGACTCCTCCACCAGGGCCCACAAAGGATATACAGTATGACCAAGACGCGTCCGAGATTCCTCTTCGTTATGATTATGAAATTTGGCAAATGGATGTCAAAACTGCATTCCTTAATGGATTTCTTAAAGAAGAGTTGTATATGATGCAAGCAGAAGGTTTTGTCGATACAAAAGGTGCTAACAAAGTGTGCAAGCTCCAGTGATCCATTTATGGATTGGTGCAAGTCTCTCGGAGTTGGAATATACACTTTGATAATGTGATCAAAGCATATGGTTTTATACAGACTTTTGGAGAAGCCTGTATTTACAAGAAAGTGGGTGGGAGATCTGTAGCATTTCTAATATTATATGTGGATGACATATTGTTGACTGAAAATAATATAAAATTTCCGGATAGCATAAAAGAACAATTGAATAAGAATTTTTCAATGAAGGACCTCGGTGAAGCTGCTTATATATTGGGCATCAAGATCTATAGAGATAGATCAAGACGCTTAATTAGACTTTCACAAAGCACATACCTTGATAAAGTTTGAAGAAGTTCAAACTCGATCAGTCAAAGAAAGGGTTCTTCCTGTGTTACAAGGTGTGAATTTGAGTCAGACTCAATGCCCGACCACTGCAGAAGATAGAGAGAAAATGAAAGTCATTCCCTATGCCTCAACCATAGGTATTATGTATGCAATGTTGTGTACCAGACCTAATGTGTGCCTTGCTATAAGTTTAGCAGGGAGGTACCAAAGTAATCTAGGAGTGGATCACTGGACAGCGGCCAAGAACATCCTGAAATACCTGAAACGGACTAAGGATATGTTTCTTGTTTATGGAGGTGACAAAGAGCTTATCGTAAATGGTTACATCGATGCAAGCTTTGACACTGATCCGGATGACTCTAAGTCACAAACTAGATACGTATTTATATTGAATGGTGGAGCTGTCAGTTGGTGCAGTTCCCAGCAGAGCGTCGTGGCGGGATCTACGTGTGAAGAGGGGTACATAGCTGCTTTGGAAGCAGCAAATGAAGGAGTCTGGATGAAGGAGTTCATATCCGATCTAGGTGTAATACCTAGTGTATCTGGTCCAATAAAAATCTTTTGTGACAATAATGAAGCAATTGCCTTGGCAAAGGAATCCAAATTTCACAAGAGAACCAAACACATCTAGAGACGCTTCAATTCCATCCACGATCAAGTCAAGGAGGGAGATATGGAGATTTGCAAGATACATACGGATCTGAATGTTGCATACCCGTTGACTAAGCCTCTTCCACGAGCAAAACACATGATCAGCACCAACACTCCATGGGTGTTAGAATCAATACTATGTAATTTACATTATTGAATCTAGTGCAAGTGGGAGACTGAAGGAAATATGCCCTAGAGGCAATAATAAAGTTGTTATTTATATTTCCTTATATCATGATAAATGTTTATTATTCATGCTAGAATTGTATTAACTGGAAACTTATTACATGTGTGAATACATAGACAAAACAAAGTGTCCCTAGTTTGCCTCTACTTGACTAGCTCGTTAATCAAAGATGGTTATGTTTCCTGAGCATTGACATGTGTTGCCATTTGATGAACGGGATCACATCATTCTAGAATGATGTGATGGAGAAGACCCATCCGTTAGCTATTGCTTTCTTCATGACTTATACATGTTCTTCTGACTATGAGATTATGCAACTCCTGAATACCGGAGGAACACCTTGTGTACTATCAAACGTCACAACATAACTGAGTGATTATAAAGATGCTCTACATGTGTCTCCGAAGGTGTTTGTTGGGTTGGCATAGATCTAGATTAGGATTTTTCACCCCGTGTATCGGAGAGGTATCTCTGGTTCCTCTCGGTAATGCTCATCACTATAAGCCTTGCAAGCAATGTGACAAATGAGTTAGTTGCGGGATGAAGTATTACGGAACGAGTAAAGAGACTTGCAAGTAATGATATTGAACTAGGTATGATGATATCGATGATCGAATCTCAGGCAAGTAACATACAAATGACAAAGGGAACAACGTATGTTGTTGTGCGGTTTGACCGATAAAGAACTTTCGTAGAATATGTAGGAGCCAATATGAGCATCCAGGTTCCGTTATTGTTTATTGATCGGAGATGTGTCTCGATCATGTCTACATAGTTCTCAAACCCGTAGGGTCCGCACGATTAACGTTCAATGGCGATTTGTATTATGAGTTATGTGTTTTTGATGACCGAAGTTTGTTCGGAGTTTCGGATGAGATCATGGACATGACGAGGAGTCTCGAAATGGTTGAGAGATAAAGATTGATATATTGAAAGGTTATATTATGTTCAGACACCGGAATGGTTTCGAAAAGATTCAGACATTTTTCGAAGTACCGGGATGGTACCGGAACCCCGGGGGGTTAATGGGCCTACATGGGCCTTAGTGGAGAAGAGGAGGCGACGGCCAGGAGGTGGCGCATACCCTCCCCCCCCAAGCCCAGTGCGAATTGGACAAGGGGTGGGGCGCCCCCTCCCCCCTCTTTCCTTCTCCCTCTCCACCTTTCCCCTTCTCCCCTCTCCGGAAAAAGGAAAGGGGCATCCTACTAGGACTGGAGTCCTAGTAGGGTGCCCCCATTGGCGCGCCCCCTCTAGGCCGGCTGCCTCCTCCCTCCCTCCTTTATATACATGGGCAGGGGGCACCCCAAAGAGATATCAGTTGCTCTCTTTGCCGTGTGCGATGCCCCTCTTCACAGTTTACTCCTCCGGTCATAGCGTCGTAGTGCTTAGGCGAAGCCCTGCGCGGATCACATCATCAACACCGTCATCGCGCCGTCGTGCTGACGAAACTCTCCCTCGACCCTCTACTGGATCGAGAGCTCGAGAGACGTCATCGAGCTGAACGGGTGCTGAACATGGAGGTGACGTACGTTTGGTACTTGGATCGGTTGGATCGTGAAGACGTTCGACTACATCAACCGCGTTAACTAAACACTTCAGTTTTCGGTCTACGAGGGTACGTGGACACACTCTCCCCCTCTCGTTGCTATGCATTTCTTAGATAGATCTTGCGTGATTTTAGGAAATATTTTGAAATTGCATGCTACGTTTCCCAACAACCACTGCAAGTCAGCGTGGTGGGAAGGAGGATACGTGTTGAATTTTTTTTTTTAAAAAGGATATGGCACTGTGTGTGCGGAAGGAGGATTATTCTTTTTTTTTTGCGCAAGGAGGGTTCTGAGATACATTTTTCTCCCGTTGCAACGCACGGGCATTTTTACTAGTTAACGTAATTTTTGGAAGCATTAATTTTGAATCTCATGGACCAAGATAGAAAAAAGTATACAAAACAATCCCCATTTTATTTGCACGTCTTGCAGATCATGGTGAGTAACAGGTCTTATGCAACGAAGTGACAGGGAAAGTTATCAGGTCAACAAACTGCTGTGCCAAAGATGTGTTCTTGAGTGATTCTAGGACTTGCAGCTGGTAACTGAAGGCGGCCTTTGGATGTCTGTTCCGTTCCCATTCTATGAACATGTATGATATGTTGATACATATGAACCACACAGAGCTCGCCTACTAGACTTGCAAATTTGCAATATAGCAAAGACGATCCATCAAAAATGCCATTAACCTGAGTATGTGTGCCTTTCATGTTGAATACACCACTGACTGAGTTCAACATAGATAGGGTGATACTAAGTCAACAAGAACGAAAACTTAGTGCTACTACAAGTCCTAAAACCTGCAGTTGTCAGGGCATGTGCTAGGATAGCAAAAACTACGTGAAGTGCAAAGCTGACTGTTCACTGGCCGGCACCATAGACCAAGCTGGGAAGCACCCAGAAGCTCTCCATCTCCTGCCGTGCGCCTTCCGGAATGTATGAATCGCGGTGAGCTGCACTGTAAATTGACTGATCGCGCTCTGTTGCTATCCAAGGATCATCAGAATCTTGAGAAGAAAGACTCGAAATGTAAATGCAATTACTCTTTCCACCCCATCTTTCAGGGTTCATGCAAGAAAATGTAGGGCTCCTCAACCCAATGCTAACAAACATAGCCCAATTTTCTAACTTCTCCACTTTGACCCACTTAGCTGGTTTGGCTGAGAAATCTAAGCGGAAGACTTGAAAGAAGTACTCAACCACATCAACCATGAGAAGCATGTCACCACATACCACCAACCATGGAACATTACTCGAGCCTACAACCACGTCCTCTCCCCACAAAATTGTTACTTCTTCCATGCTGAGCTGAGGTGCCAAGGATATGGTATTGAGCATTTGAGCCTATAAAGAGAGTCCATGGCAAACATCTGACCTTTAAAGAGCACAATCTGATAAATGAATTTAGCTTCACCAACAAAGGGACTCTCTGTCCAGGAGGTTGTTCCAACATTCCATAGGAACATGGACTTTCGCGAGCAAAGGAGGAGGCGTGACTTTGGACCGAGTGGAGCCATTAGGAACGCACAATAGATTTCACAGTTGCGGTTTGCTGGGAGTTTGGGGGGCTTCACCTTAGTGCACGTGTAAACATCAACAAGGAGGAAGTGCTCCCTACAGGAGAAGATAAGATACCCATATGAACAACCCAAAAAGTGCATGTAACTTGGAGCGTTTCGGGGCGCTATACGATGAAGAGATAAGTTTCTGTTCGTGGGATCATTAAGTTTCCATTTATAATTAGATAAAAGACTGTATTTTCCGGTGATACGCCGATGAGCATAGTGAATATCAGCTTTGAGGTGGAGAGGTGGGAAGGCGAAGGCATATATGGGTGGGAAGGAAGATATTGCATCACGCCAAGAGCGGCATGTGCCAGTAATTGCAAGAAATTCATGGAACGAGCTAAAAAGAAGAATGATTTGGTAAAGCGAGATATCCGTGAGGTCTGCCCAGACATATCGCCTATATGAAGCTGATGTAAATCTCGAGGTGTGGCAAAATTTTCTACATGGCCGCTTTGAGACTTCAGGAATCTCTCTGTCACAACAAATTCAAGAAGAATGCATAAGAATCAAGATATCAAAGATCATAGATACATAACTAGTAAATCTGTAGAAATGTTGTAGATAGGTTATTACCAATGAAAAAAATAGCGCGCTACAGAAAATAGCATGGCCCCTGAAAATATGCTATTAGTGTGCTATTAGCGAGGCATTGTACATTGATTTATTTAGCAAGACAATTCTCTATATGCTATAGCGTGCTATTAGCGACACTATAGCATGCTATTTTTTTCAGTGGTTATTACACCAACACTACACGTCAATGGAGAAAAATATGGCTATTTCACGAAACATTAGGTTCTTTTAGAACAAGACATATATCGGCATGGAACATCTGAACCACAAAAAGCTATACCGAAACACGCAACTTCTTAGTTTTTACCCTGAGAACAGGAACTTGATATCTACTCCTGTTTTCCTAAATATAAGTCTTTTTAGATATTTCAGTATGAACTACATATGGAGCAAAATGAGTGAATGTACACTCTAAAATATATCTACATTTATCCATATGTAATTCATATTGAAATTTCTTAAAAGACTTACATTTAGGAACCCTCCGTTCCTAAATACTCCCTCCGTTCCAAATTAGATGACCCAACTTTGTACTAAACTTAGTATAAAGTTAAGTCATCTATTTTGGAACGGAGGGAGTATAAGTCTTTTTAGAGATTTTAATATGAACTACATATCGAGCAAAATGAATGAGTGTGCACTCTAAAATATGTCTACATACATTCGTATGTAATTCGTTCGTATTGAAATAACTAAAAAGACTTACATTTAGAAACAAAGGGAGTACTACATTTTTCTTGATGAGAAAATAATCATCAGTTAATTTTATGGCGGGTCCTAATTATAATGGTTGATGTTTTATAGTATATGCTCATTAGTCAACCAATCCAGATCAAATTTGTATCACAGTTGGGAACAATTAAACGCTAAGCTGGAGAGCCGAAGGTTATACTCCCTCCGTTTCAAATTAGATGTTAGTACAAAGTTGGGTCATCTATTTTGAAACGGAGGGAGTATGTGAAGATATCAGTTATCATAAATGTGATGACATCGCTGCAAATGTCAGCAGAAAACAAATTAAATTTAAATTTTCTACAACCATATCTGTTTTTTCTTTCCCAGACTTTCAATGTTATAAACTAATGGTTCTAAACAGAATTAATTTATTTTGCCGATAAAGATTGCAACTGTGCCTTAAATATGAAAATCAAAAGAAAAAAATTTATTTCAAATCTCATCGACCAAGAATAGAAAAAAGTATACAAAACAATCCCCATTTTATTTGCACGTCTTGCAGATCATGGTGAGTAACAGGTCTTATGCAACGAAGTGACAGGGAAAGTTATCAGGTCAACAAACTGCTGTACCAAAGATGTGTTCTTGAGTGATTCTAGGAATGGAGTAAAGAAAATGCATCAGGTAGGGGAGAAAGAAAAGAGCCGGCGACGAACAAGCCAGGAGGTGCAGACCTAGGGCCGAGAGTGGCGGTGGCAGACACTTGTTTCCTCCGCATGTGCGCTTCTTCTGGCCCTGAACCGGGCGCGGCAGTCCATGTCCTCCAGTGCGGGCTCCTCCGCCGCGCCGCACTTCTTCATGGGTATCTTATCGGCGGCGGCGGCGGCCTACATACAGACGAAAGAATCGGTGGCGGCGGCGTGTGCGTGCGCCATCTCATTCTATCTTAAATGCGCACCAATGCCCGACTTAACACGATTTTCTGCCTAAAAAACATAACACGATTTTCTGTTCTCCATGTATGACCTCCCGAAATCATGAATTGACGAGGACCTTTTTTAACACAGTATAGACGCAAGCGTTCATACTATGGTCATACACTCACCCTATGAATGCATACACGAACACCCTATCCTCTACCCTTATGAGCACCTTCAAGAGACTGAGCCGGCATATCATCTTGAGATTTACAAAGTCAGTATAAGTTCCTCCTCGTCTACATCTCCTTTCATTGAAAGGGCATTGCCAGAAATCCTGAAATAAATTCAGGAATAATGCGAGCGTCATGACTTAAACCCTGATAAATGATACAATTGTCCCTCTAACTATCCAACACAGGTTGTTTCACATCACTTTCACATTTCATAGATTGTGACAAATGGCACACTACATGTGTGTCGCTGTCACAATCTGGGTGTTCTCTTTTTTCAAAGATTTGTTTATTCGAATCGTTTTATCTGTTAAACTATGCGTCCAAATCACGAACAATTTATATCATTTGATTTCTCACATCAAAATCATCAAAACTAGATCTCATGTTGATAAGTTTTGATCAACTTATTTTTCATAAAAAACCAGACGAAAAAATCATTGGATTCCTACCGTGTCTCTCGTGTAACCAAAATCGTGTCTCTCGTGAAAAAAAAACAGAAAACATGTTTTATTCCATTTTCGAGAGGCACATCCGCCTCTCATGGAAGCAAAACAGTGGCTCTCGCCAAAGCAAACCGTGCCTCCCACGGAGGGAAATCAAAATAAAATACATTTTTTCTGTTAGGCATGGTCGCGTCCCTCGCGGAAGCAAAATTGTGCCCCTCACGGATGAAAACAAAAAAAGGAATACAATTTTTTCTACAGAGGCACACGACCATGCCTCTCCACTAGTAGAAAAGGGGGCAATGGTCTAGGCCGGGTCAGCCCATTAGTCCCGGTTCAATCCAGAACCGGGAGCAATGGGGGCATTGGACCCGATTCGTGAGCCCCGGGGGCCGGCCGGGCCACGTGGGCCATTGGTCCCGGTTCGGCTGGACCTATTGGTTCCGGTTGGTGGGACGAGCCGGGACCAATGCGCCTCGCTCCTGGCCCACCACCATTGGTCCCGGTTGGTGGCGTGAACCGGGACCAAAGGATGCCTTTTAGTCCCGGTTCGTGGCACGAACCGGGACCAATTAGTTGCCTATATCTACCCCTCGCCCGCGAGCAGAGCACTCCCAGTGCTCTGTTTTTCGTGGCCGGCGAGGGGAGAGCTTTGAGGTGCTCTAGCTCACCTCCTATGCACACGATGTGTTCGATGGAATGCCCGAGCCACACTACTTAAGCTTTCTCCTCTCCAAGCTCGACCTCCAACCTCCATTTTCCTCAATATTTGTCTAGGTTTAGCGGTCCGTCACGTCCCGTCCCCGTCTTCACCGCCGTCGATCGCCCGCGCCGATCTCGTCGCCGGCACCACCGTGGTGAGCCTCTTGTTCTTATCTTCTTTCTGAAAGGAAAAAAAATTCTTACTTGTTTATTTATATAGATACTTGTATAATTTTCTTACTTTTATTATTGCATCTTATATAGTGCGACGGTTTTGGTATCCGCCCCCGTCGGCCCTCGTCCTGTCTATGATTCGGATGTGGTATATATTATCTTTTCATAACTATTGGTTCATTTATTGTTTATGACAATTATGCCGACCAATGTGACATAGATTTTATTTATCTAGGAGGTTGTTGAACCGGAAATTCCAACCGACCCTATTGTCGAGAGGTTAAATTTAGTTGAAGAAGAAAAAAATTTGTTCAAGGAAAAATTAGAAAAATTGAGGAGGAGAAGATGATATTGGAGTTGCATGTTGCGGATGTCGTCGATGATCACAAGATCAAGATGGATGCAATGCGCTTGAAGATTAGAAAGATTAGAAAATATGCCATTCATACCGAGGCTTGGTATCATTATGCCGTTGGATCAGTTGTTACATTGGTTGCGATTATGATCGCATTTGCTTTCGCATTGAAATGTTTTACATAGTTTCAGTGTATGGTTTAATTAATTTAGATGCTCTGCAGAGCTTTATGTTGTTAGATGAGAACTATGTATGTACTTTGGTTTTAATGTGATGATGAACTTCTATTAATTTGGTCACTTAATTATCTATTCATGATGTTTTGTAATGATTTTTGACACACTTAATTATATATAATGCACGCAGATGAACCGGCAATGGATTTACGGTTCAAGACACACCTCCGAGTACATTAAGGGCGTGCATGATTTTCCCGAAGTGGCTGAGGCAAACAAGCAGAATGGTTTTATGTGTTGTCCATGCCCTATATGTGGGAATACGACGTCTTACTCTGACCGGAAAATCCTCCACACCCACCTGCTTTACAAGGGTTTCATGCCACACTATAATGTTTGGACGAGGCACGGAGAAATAGGGGTTATGATGGAAGACGGCGAAGAAGAAGAGTACGATGACAACTATGTGCCCCCTGAATACGGTGATGCTACTGAACATCAAGAGGAACCAGACGATGTGCACGATGATGTTGCAACGGGCGAAGCTGCTGAAGATCAAGAGGAACCAGACGATGTGCCCGATGATGATGATCTCCGTCGGGTCATTGTCGATGCAAGGACGCAATGCGAAAGTCAAAAGGAGAAGCTGAAGTTCGATCGCATGTTAGAGGACCACAAAAAATGGTTGTACCCCAATTGCGAAGATCTCAACACAAAGCTCGGTACCATACTGGAATTGCTGCAGTGGAAGGCAGAGAATGCTGTGCCTAACAAAGGATTTGAGAAGCTACTGAAAATATTGAAGAAGAAGCTTCCAAAGGATAACGAATTGCCCGACAGTACATATGCAGCAAAGAAGGTTGTATGCCCTCTAGGATTGGAGGTGCAGAAGATACATGCATGCCCTAATGACTGCATCCTCTTCCGCGGTGCGTACAAGGATCTGAACGCATGCCCGGTATGCGATGCATTACGGTATAAGATCAGACGAGATGACCCTGGTGATGTTGACGGCGAGCCCCCCAGGAAGAGGGTTCCTGCGAAGGTGATGTGGTATGCTCCTATAAAACCAGGGTTGAAACGTCTGTTCAGAAACAGAGAGCATGCTAAGTTGATGCGATGGCACAGTGAGGACCGTAAGAAAGACGAGAAGTTGAGAGCACCCGCTGACGGGTCGCAGTGGAGAAAAATCGAGAGAAAGTACTGGGATGAGTTTGCAAGTGAGCCAAGGAACGTATGGTTTGCTTTAAGCGCGGATGGCATTAATCCTTTCGGGGAGCAGAGCAGCAATCACATCACCTGGCCCATGACTCTATGTATGTATAACCTTCCTCCTTGGATGTGCATGAAGCGGAAGTTCATTATGATGCCGGTTCTCATCCAAGGCCCTAAGCAACTCGGCAACGACATTGATGTGTACCTCAGGCCATTAGTTGAAGAACTTTTACAGCTGTGGAATGGAAAAGGTGTACGTACGTGGGATGAGCACAAACAGGAGGAATTTAACCTAATGGCGTTGCTGTTCGTGACCATCAACGATTGGCCCGCTCTCAGTAACCTTTCAGGACAGACAAATAAGGGATACCACGCATGCACGCACTGTTTACTTGACACCGATAGTATATACCTGGCAAGCTGCAGGAAGAATGTGTACCCGGGCCATAGTCGATTTCTTCCGACCAACCATCAATGTCGAAAGAAAGGCAAGCATTTCAAAGGCGAGGCAGATCACCGGAAGAAGCCCGCCATGCGTACCGGTGATCACGTACTTGCTATGGTCAATGATTTACACGTAATCTTTGGAAAGGGTCACGACGGACTAGCTATTCCGAGTGACGCTGGGGGACACGCACCCATGTGGAAGAAGAAATCTATATTTTGGGACCTTCCCTACTGGAAAGACCTAGAGGTCCGCTCTTCGATCGACGTGATGCACGTGACGAAGAACCTTTGCGTGAACCTGCTAGGCTTCTTGGGCATGTATGGGAAGACAAAAGATACAGCTGAGGCACAGGAGGACCTACAACGTTTGCACGAAAAAGACGGCATGCCTCCAAAGCAGTATGAAGGTCCTGCCAGCTATGCTCTTACCAAAAAAGAGAAGGAAATCTTCTTTGAATGCCTGCTTAGTAGGAAGGTCCGGTCCCGACTGGCTTCTCGTCTAATATAAAAGTAATAATAAATATGGCAGCGAAAAAGTTTCAGAACCTAAAGTCTCATGACTGCCACGTGATTATGACGCAACTGCTTCCGGTTGCATTGAGGGGGCTTCTACCGGAAAACGTCCGATTAGCCATTGTGAAGCTATGTGCATTCCTCAATGCAATCTCTTAGAAGGTGATCGATCCAGAAATCATACCAAGGCTAAGGATTGATGTGGTGCAATGTCTTGTCAGTTTCGAGCTGGTGTTCCCACCATCCTTCTTCAATATCATGACACACGTCCTAGTTCATCTAGTTGACGAGATTGTCATTCTGGGCCCCGTATTTCTACACAATATGTACCCCTTTGAGAGGTTCATGGGAGTCCTAAAGAAATATGTCCGTAACCGTGCTAGGCCAGAAGGAAGTATCTCCATGGCCATCAAACAGAGGATGTCATCGGGTTTTGTGTTGACTTCATTCTTGGCCTTAAGAAGATAGGTCTCCCTAAATCGCGGTATGAGGGGAGACTGACTGGAAAAGGCACGCTTGGAAGGGACTCAATAATATGCAGGGACGGATATTCTTGGTCTCAAGCACACTACACAGTTCTACAGAACTCTACCTTGGTGACCCCGCATGTCGATGAACACAAGAACAGTCTGCGCTCCAAACACCCGGAGCAGTGCGACGACTGAATTACATGTGAACACATCAGGACTTTCAGCAGTTTGTTGGAAGCACGTATCAGAGGTGACAACACTGTTTGTGATGAGCTGTACTTGTTGTCCAGGGGACCATCTTTGACTGTATTGATTTGGAAAGGATACGAGATAAACGGGAATACATTTTACATGATTGACCAAGATCAAAAGAGCACCAACCAAAACAGCGGTGTCCGCTTTGATGCAACAACCGAGAGGGGAAAGGACACATATTATGGTTACATAGTGGACATATGGGAACTTGACTACGGACATGATTTTAAGGTCCCTTTGTTTAAGTGCAAATGGGTCAATCTGTCAGGAGGCGGGGTACAGGTAGACCCACAGTACGGAATGACAATAGTGGATCTGAAAAATCTTGGGTACACTGACGAACCGTTCGTCCTAGCCAATGATGTGGCACAGGTTCTCTATGTGAAGGACATGTCTACCAGACCGAGAAAGAGAAAAGATAAGGAAGCGAATACATCATACGATGAGCCAGAGCGCCACATAGTTCTTTCAGGAAAAAGGGACATCGTGGGAGTGGAGGACAAGACAGACATGTCTGAAGATTATGAAAAGTTTCATGAAATTCCTCCCTTCAAAGTCAAGGCTAACCCCAGCATCCCGATAAACGATGAAGATTATCCATGGTTACGGCGCAATAAGCAAATGACACAAGCGAAGAAAAAGTGAAGACTTTCTCCCGCAACTATTATGATGATACCATGCCAACTTTGTAACTGACGAGTATGATACCCTTGTCCGTTTTGTACATGCACATGCTATGTGGGTCAATTTATGATACCATGCCAACTTTCAACTTTTTCAGAGTTCATTTGAAATGCTTTAATATCTTATGGTTCGGCCCTCGTAATAATTATAAATAGTAACAATAAGTATTTTGTTGTAAGTAGAAACAAAATAAAATAAATAAAGCAAGAAAGAAAACAAAACACAAAAAAAGTGTTTTCAAATTTGAAAACTAATGGCACTAACAGAAAGTTTATAATTTTCCTAAAACTAAAAGCAAAAACAATTAAAAAATAAAGCAAAAAATAAAATAAAATAAATAATGCAGAAAACAAAACAAAAAAACAACAATAAGTATTTTGTTGTAAGTAGAAACAAAATAAAATAGATAAAGCAAGAAAGAAAACAAAAAAACAAAAAAAGTGTTTTCAAATTTGAAAACTAATGGCACTAACAGAAAGTTTATAATTTTCCTAAAACTAAAAGCAAAAACAAATAAAAAATAAAGCAAAAAAGAAAATAAAATAAATAATGCAGAAAACAAAACGAAAAAACTGGAAAAAAATAAATATAGGAACAATAAGTAAAGAAAACAAAAAAACAAAAAAAAATGCCTCCTACTAGCCCCCCACGGCCTGAATACGACATGAAACGCTACTATGGGCTAGGGTTCAGGCCCGCAGTAGGCCCAAAAGGCCCATCAGGCAAAGCAATAGCAAGTAGCCCCGAAAGCCTGCGGTGGAGAGGAGCTCAAGAGGGGTGCGGCAGTGGGGCTTATAAACCACTCGCGCCCCTCTCAACAAGCGAGGTGGGACTAAACTTTGGCCCCGAGGCGGGCAGCACAGGGGCCTTTGGGCCCGGTTGG
This sequence comes from Triticum dicoccoides, assembly GCF_002162155.2. Lineage (NCBI taxonomy): Eukaryota > Viridiplantae > Streptophyta > Magnoliopsida > Poales > Poaceae > Triticum > Triticum dicoccoides. Next base: position 861,860,393 of record NC_041385.1, on the reverse strand, counting down.
TGCCACCAACCGGTACCAAAGGCCGCCGGTTCCCGCCCTTCGCCTTTGGTACCGGTTGGTGGCACGAACCGGGACTAAAGGGTGCATTAGTCCCGGTTGGTGGCACCAACCGAGACTAAAGGGTTTGCTATATAAGCAACACTTAGCAGTTTCCGGTCAAATCGCCCACTTCTCCCCCGACGCCCCCCTTCTCCTCCTCGTCGCCGTCGCCACCCGACGCCCCTGCTCCACCTTGCCGTCGCCGCCGCCACCGACGCCGTCAGGCTGCTCGCCTGAGCCGTCGCCGCCGCCCCCTGTGAGCACAGCCTGCTCCCGCGCCCCTCCCGTCCCGCGCCCCTGCGCGGCCACCGCGCGCCGCCCCTGTGCCTGCGTGGCCGGCGCACGCCGCCCCTGTCCTCCCCGGCCGCCGCGCTGCCGCCCTGCCCTACGCGGCCGCCGCGCGCCGCCCCGCCGCCCCTGCAATTTCCATAGCAATTTTTTGCAATTTTTTGTGTATATGTGTTTGTATGTGTATATATATGTGTACATGTTCATAGTAATTTTTTTTCATAAGTGTATTTTTTTTGTTCATTGCATTTTTTTCATATGTATAATGTATATATGTATGTGGTAGCTATATATATGATGAATGGATGTGGCTATATATGTATGTATGAATATAATGTTCATAGCATTTTTTTGTTTATATATGTTTTTTCATATATGTATTAATTTTTTATTTTGGTTGTTAGTAGATATAGATTTTAGGTTAGTGCATTTTAGGTTAGTGTAGAGGAGAAAGTAAAATAAGGAAAAGGAAGAAAAGAGGAAGAAGGAAGAAGGAAGAAAGAAGAAGAAAAATAATGAGAGGAAAAAGGGAAATAAGAAGAGGAAGAAGAGGAGAAATAAATAAGAAGAGGAAAAAAGAAGAAAAAGAAGAGGAGAAGAAGAAAGGAATAGAGGAGAAGAAGAAAAAATAGAATAAATATTCTATTTTTTCTTCTCCTCTATTCCTTTCTTCTTCTCCTCTTTTTTCTTCTTCTTCTTCTTCCTTCTTCCTTCTTCCTCTTTTCTTCCTTTTCCTTAATTATTTTCCTTTCTCGTCATTGTCGCGTCATTGACGATATACCCCCCTCGAGATAACTTTGACATGAGGGGTGGTCGATATATATACCCCCTCTCGATCGTGATAACTTATACAACGGCAACACCCCCCTCGGCCCTCTCGCTCGATCAAAACTCTCGAGGACACCCAAACCCTAGAGAGAAAACGATGTTGGTCTCCTACCCCCTCCCGCCGCGCCCCTACCCGACAAATTAACTCTCTCGAGGCCACCCAAATTTACCAAGTTAAAAGAGCGTTGTCGTCGAGGCCACCCCAAACCCTTGAAGCGTTGTTGTGTTGAGGCGACCCCAAACCCTAGAGAAGCAGCGTCGAGGCCACTAACATGATTCCTTATTGTGATTAGCTAGCTAGTTCTACGTTTTCCACTAATATATATATATATATATATATATATATATATATATATACATATCCATCTATACCATGTTTGAATAATAATTGACATGTTGTAAATATTTGCAGAAACTATGGAGCACTCCCGAGACGAAGAAACAGAAGCGATATTGGGGGACATAATCGCAAATGGAAGGGATGAAGTTGTGTCATTTCTCCTCGAGACCGTTGCTCAGCTGGAAGAACTGGGTGAAGAAGAGGGCTATGTCCATGATGGCTTCGGCCCATTAATGCCGGTACAAGAAGAGGACTATGTTCATGATGGCTCCGGTGACACAATGGAGGTACAAGAAGGAGACCGTGCTGACTGCTCCGGTTATCGAACCGAGCCCGGCTAGGTATATAATATTAGTTAAGCCCGTGCTGACTAGTTAATTGATGCTTCCATTGTTTTGGTATATGTACACATATTAATTACTCTCTTCTTTCTTCCTTATAATTTCTAGCCCTCCAGATCGAGCACAACTTCGGTAAGGAGACGAGGCCCGAAGAAAAAGTTGAGCTCGGATGAAAAGTTTGAGATCATAGAAATCGCGCCCGACGACGAACCGATTGAACCCATCCGGACAAGGAAGGCATATTCTGCTCAGTGCGGGGTTCTTGTTAGGGAAAAGATCCCGATCAGCATGCAGCAATGGTATAAGCCTAAAGGGGAAGACCCTGAGGTGTCTTATGTCAATGATATGCAGAAAGAATATCTTTGGACTGAGCTGAAGGCAAATTTCACCCTACCACCAGAGGAGGATCCAGAGAAGCCAGTTAAGGAGCAATTAATCAAGTCTTGTGCTCTTAAGAAGATGCCAACCCTAATGAGGAGGTGGAGGAAAGAGATGAACCAGTTTGTCGGAAAAAAAGACATCAGAATTCATCGGCAAATATGAGAAGATCAAAGATCACTGGCCCGCATTTGTGGCCCACAAGACACCAGAAAAGAGTAAGAAGATGTTGGAGACAAACAAGAAAATTGCTGCGAAGAAGAAGCTTCACCATGGCACGGGGTCAGGTGGCTACCTCAAAGCCCGGCCTAAGTGGTCCAAGGCTGAGCATGATCTGCTTGAAAAAGGGATCAAACCAGAGACAATGTACTGGCCAGACCGTTGCTGGACTTGGTTCTTCGGGGCTGGCGGAACCTTGGACCCTGTAATAGGGTTGTGCCAGTGGATGGACGAGCAACTGGAAATACCAGTCAAGAACCTTCGACACTATATCGATGCAGCGCAGCGAGGGACGTTCCTTCCAAACAGGGAGAAGGACAAGCTGACAATGGCCCTTGGGAATCCTGAGCACCCCGGACGGACACGAGGCACGCCAGGCTCCATTCCGTGGAAGGTTGGTTTTCCGGACGCATGGGGTTACAAAACCCACGAGAGGAGGAAGAAACTGGAGCAGGACCAACTGCAGGCGCTGCACGAAAGGGTAATGGGACTAGAGGATCGAGAAGAGGAACGAGAAGCAGCAAATCGCAGCAAACGACCTCCCGAAGCTTCTCCGAAGCTACCCCGCCATCTCAGCGGAGAAGCAGCGTGGCTTCCACCGAGCTGCTTCGGCCGGAGCATGTCTTGACCGCTCCTGCCAGATATCCCGTGGATGGTATCATGGAGTCTCAAAATTGCCACATTAGGGCGCGGTGGATGAATTTGAAGGTCAAGGCGGCTGTTGGCCAAGTTTATCCTAGTGGACCCGGCACAACTTATCACTGCCAGCCAATTCCAGAAGGATATGCTAAGGTGATGGTGGATGAAATAACGGAGGGATTTGAGGACCTCCCGCTTGAGCACCCTACCGGTGAAGGGGAGACTAGGTTGGGTTGTGCTCTGAAGACTCCATGGCTATGGCGGAAGGAGCTCATCAACCTTCTGAACTGGACGCCTCCGCCTCCTCCTCCTCCTCCTCCGGCGAGTCGAGGCACTCCGCCTCCTCCACCGCCTCCTCCTCCGGCGAGTGATGATCAGGGCACGCATGGCGGCACTCCGCCTCCTTCTCCGGCGCGTGGCGGCACTCCGCCTCCTTCTCTGCCTGCGCCGGCGCTCCCGAGCAGCCAGCAGCCTCCTCCTTCTCCGCCTCGCCAGCAAGGGCGGAAGAGACCCGCCGCCGCCCCGGCTGCTCCGGCGCATCGTACTCCTTCTCCTCCGCCTCGTAAGCAAGCACGAATGAAGACAGACGCCGCAGCCGCTCCGTCTGCTCCGGCGTCTAGCAGCACAACCAGAGGCGGGACGCAATACAAATACGGTCCATCTCTCAAGCCTCTAGAGAAGTTACCGTACGAGAGATCCGAGGAGGAAAACGATATGATTGTGCGGACCCACGTGAAGGAGTTCGTTGAAGGGGTGAAAAGCAAAGAGACATCCACCTCCGGAGGAGATGGTAGATCCGGTGAAAGCAAAGCGCACTATCGATGCCATGAGGAAACCACCAAAGTCTCCGCCGAGAACCAACTATGAGCGCATTACTGAAAAGACATATCTCCAAGCCCAACGGTCGGGAACTACTGTCAGTGTTAAAAGGTCAAAAGAACAAGAAAAGGGGAAAAAAAAATGCCCA
>NC_041385.1:861854303-861856185 GCF_002162155.2 Triticum dicoccoides | reverse complement strand
TGTGTCTAATGCTCCGGGGACGGTGGCCGGTTATGGCAATCTTGAAGATTACCTGCCTGATGATGCACTTCTTGATTTCTTGGAGGTGGACAAACACAGATACGAGTACGGGAAGCCTCTCGTCAAAGATGAAAAATCTCTGACAACAATGATGCGAAGATTCCATAATTGGTACATGGAAACCTACAGAGCGTCTGAGGGTACAAATGCTTTGTATCTGCATATTAAAGAGAAGCACGACCTCGTTACAAATGATCTGTTGACTGTTCCATTTGATGAGTTCTTCGCGTTCTTCAATCAAAAGGCCCTCGATAAACTAATGGTCTTTTGCTACTGTCTGTAAGTACTATTTCTGTCATTAAGTCTCTATATATAGCTCGGCTCTTTCATTTCATGTATTTATAATTAATTATCCTCAATATATTATGAAGATTGAAGATCGTCGAGTGCAAAAAACAAGAAATTTATGATATTGGGTTCATGAACACAAATATCATAGATGAATTTCTGGTTAAAAAGGACATCAAAGAGGCCGAGGACAACGTGCTACAATCGTTGATCAAAAATCAAAACAAAGATACCATTGGAAACACATCTCAGAGGTGATAACATTGTTTGTGATGAGTTGTACTTGTTGTCCAGGGGACCATCTTCGACTGTTACGATTTGGAAAGGATACGAGATAAATGGGAATACATTTTACACGATTGACCAAGATAAAAAGAGCACCAACCAAAACAGCGGTGTCCACTTTGATGCAACAACCGAGAGGGGGAAGGACACGTATTATGGTTACATAGTGGACATATGGGAACTTGACTACGGACATGATTTTAAGGTTCCTTTGTTTAAGTGCAAATGGGTCAATCTGTCAGGAGGCGGGGTACAGGTAGACCCACAGTACGGAATGACAACAGTGGATCTGAAGAATCTTGGGTACATTGATGAACCGTTCGTCCTAGCCAAAGATGTGGCACAGGTTATCTATGTGAAGGACATGTCTACCAGACCGAGAAAAAGAAAATATAATGAAGCAATACATCATACGATGAGCCAAAGCGCCACATAGTTCTTTCAGGAAAAAGGGACATCGTGGGAGTGGAGGGCAGGACAGACATGTGTGAAGATTATGAAAAGTTTCATGAAATTCCTCCCTTCAAAGTGAAGGCTGACCCCAGCATCCAGATAAATGATGAAGATTATCCATGGTTATAGCGCAATAAGCAAATGACACAAGCGAAGAAAAAGTGAAGACTTTCTCCCGCAACTATTATGATGATACCATGCCAACTTTGTAACAGACAAGTATGATACCGTTGTCTGTTTTGTACATGCACATGCTATGTGCGTGAAATTATGATACCATGCCAACTTTCAACTTTTTCAGAGTTCATTTGAAATGCTTTAATGTCTTATGGTTCGGCCCTCATAATAACATTAATCCCGGTTCGCTCCTTGTCAACTATGTTCTCACCAAGAACACTCTCAAGAGGGCAGCCACGTGGTCCATTGGTCCCGGTTCGTCTGGACCTTTTTTCTCTATTTAAATTTGAAAACTAATGGCACTAACAGAAAGTTTATAATTTTTCAAAAACTAATGGCACTAACAGAAAGTTTATAATATTGCTGACCTAAAAGCAAAAAGAATTAAAAAATAAAGCAAAAAACAAAAGAAAATAAATAATGCAGAAAACAAAACAAAAAAACTGGAAAAAAATAGCAACAATAAGTATTTTGTTGTAAGTAGAAACAAAATAAAATAAATAAAGCAAAAAGAAAACAAAAAAAGTGTTTTCAAATTTGAAAACTAATGGCACTAACAGAAAGTTTATAATTTTTCTAAAACTAAAAGCAAAAAAGAATTAAAAAATAAAGCAAAAAA
>NC_041385.1:861843704-861854131 GCF_002162155.2 Triticum dicoccoides | reverse complement strand
TAATGCAGAAAGCAAAACAAAAAAACAAAAATAAAAATAGCAACAATAAGTATTTTGTTGTAAGTAGAAACAAAATAAAATAAATAAAGCAAGAAACAAAACAAAAAAAAACAAAAAAAGTGTTTTCAAATTTGAGAACTAATGGCACTAACAAAAAGTTTATAATTTTTCTAAAACTAAAAGCAAAAAGAATTAAAAAATAAAGCAAAAAAACAAAAGAAAATAAATAATGCAGAAAACAAAACAAAAAAATGGGAAAAAAATAGCAACACTAAGTAAAGAAAACAAAAAAAACAAAAAAAGTGCCTCCTACTGGGGCCCATGGCCTGAATACGACTAGAAACCCACCATGGGCCAGGATTCAGGCCCGCAGGAGGCCCAGTAGGCCCATCAGGCAAAGCAGTAGTAAGTAGGCCCGTAAGCCTGCAGTGGAGAGGAGCTCGAGAGGGGTGTGGCAGTGGAGCTTATTAACCACTGCGCTCCCCTCTCAGCTAGCGAGGTGGGACTAAACTTTCGTGCCGCACCGTGCCAACACACGACCATTGGTCCCGGTTGGCGGCACCAACCGAGACTAAAGGGGGGCATTGGTCCCGGTTCGTGGCACCAACCGGTACCAATGCCCACCATTTAGTCCCGGTTGGTGGCACCAACCGGGACCAAAGGCCGCCGCTTCCCGCCCTTTGGGCGGCTGAAAAGAGGCCTTTGGTCCCGGTTGGTGGCACGAACCGCGACTAAAGGGTGTATTAGTCCTGGTTGGTGCCACGAACCGGGACCAATGCTCTTGATATATATACAACACTTAGCAGTTTTCGACCAAATCCCCCACTTCTCCATGCTCCTCCTCGTCGTCGTCGCCGCCCGACGCCCCTGCTCCACCTTGCCGTCGCCGCCGCCACCGACGCCGTCAGGCTGCTCGCCTTCGCCTTCGCCGTCACCGCCGCCCCCTGTGAGCAGTCCCGCGCCCCTCCCGTCCCACGCACCTACGCGGCCGCCGGGCCACCGCCCCTGCCCTGCGCCGCCGCCGCGCCGCCGCCCCTGCCCTGCATTTTTTGTGTATATGTGTATATATGCATTTTTTGTGTATATGTGTATATATGTGTTTGCATATGTATATATGTGTATTTTTTTGTATATATGTGTATACATATATGTGTTTGTATGTGTATATATGTGCATTTTTTTCATATATATAATGTATATATGTATGTGGTAGCTATATGATGAATGGATGTGGCTATCTATGTATGATATAATGTTCATAGCATTTTTTTGTTTATATATGTATTAATTTTTTATTTAGGTTGTTAGTAGATATCGATTTTAGGTTAGTGCATTTTAGGTTAGTGTAGAGGAAAAAGTAAAATAAGGAAAAGGAAGAAAAGAAGAAGGAAGAAGGAAGAAGAAGAAGAAAAAGAAGGAGAAGAAAAAGGAAAATAAGAAGAGGACGAAAGGAGAAGAAGAGGAGAGGAAGAAGAGAAGAAATAAATAAGAAGAGGAAAAAAGAAGAAAAAGAAGAGGAGAAGAAGAAAAAATAGATTCTTCTCCTCTAATATTCCTTTGTTCTTCTCCTCTTTTTTTTCTTCTTTTTTTTCTTCGATCTTCTGCTCTGTCGTCGTCGATATACCCCCCCTCGGCCCTCTCGCTCGACCAAAACTCTCGAGGACACCCAAACTCTAGAGAAAAAACGATGTTGGTCTCCTACCCCCTCCCGCTGCGCCCCTACCCGACAAACTCTCTTGAGGCCACACAAATTTACCAAGTTAAAAGAGCGTTGTCGTCGAGGCCATCCCAAAACCTTGAAGCGTTGTGTCGAGGCCACCCCAAACCCTTGAAGCGTTGTCTAGGCCACCCCAAACCCTAGAGAAGCAGCGTCGAGGCCACTAACATGATTTCTTATTGTGATTAGCTAGCTAGTTCTACATTTGCCACTAATATATATCCATCTGTACCATGTGTGAATAATAATTGACATGTTGTAAATATTTGCAGAAACTATGGAGCACTACCGAGATGAAGCAACAGAAGCGATGTTGGGGGAGATAATCGCAGAAGGAACTGATGTCATTGCATCATTTTTCAACGACGTCGTTGGTCAGGAAGGACTAGGTGAAGAAGAGGGCTATGTTCATGATGGCTCCGGCCCATTAATGCCGGTACAAGAAGAGGGCCATGTTCATGATGGCTCCGGTGATGACCCAATGGAGGTACAAGAAGGAGACCGTGCTGACTGCTCCGGTGACCGAACCGAGTCCGGCCTGGTATATATATATTAGTTAAGCCCATGCTGACTAGTTAATTGATGCATTCATTGTTTTGGTATATGTACACATATTAATTAACTTTCTTCCTTTTTCTAGCCCTCCAGATCGAGCACAACTTCGGTAAGGAGATGAGGCCCGAAGAAAAATTTGAGCTCGGATGAAAGGTTTGAGATCACAGCAATCGCGCGCGACGGCGAACCGATTGAACCCATCCGGACAAAGAACGCATTTGTTGGTCAGTGCAGGGTTCTTTTTAGGGACAAGATCCCGATCAGCATCCACCAATGGTATAAGCCAAAGGAGGAAGACCCTCAGGTGTCTTATGTCAATGATATGCAGAAAGATGATCTTTGGACTGAGCTGAAGGCAAATTTCACCCTACCGCCAGAGGAGGATCCGGAGAAGCCAGTTAAAGAGCAATTAATCAAGTCTTGTGCTCTTAAGAAGATGGCAGACCTATTTAGGAGGTGGAGGAAAGAGCTGAAAAAGTTTGTCGTCAAAGAAGAGACACCAGAATTCATCGGCAAATATGAGAAGATCAGAGATCACTGGCCCGCATTTGTGGCCTACACGACATCGGAAAGAGTAAGAAGATGTCGGCGACAAACAAGCGAAATGCTGCGAAGAAGAAGTTTCACCATCGCACGGGGTCAGGTGGCTACCTGCAAGCCTGGCCTAAGTGGTCCAAGGCTGAGAATGATCTGCTTGATAAAGGGATCGAACTAGAGACAATGAGATGGCCAGACCGTTGCCGGACTTGGTTCTTCGGGGCAGGCGGAACCTTGGACCCTATAACAGGGAAGTGCCGTTGGACGGACGAGCAACTGAAAACACCAGTCACAAGGCTTCGGTAGTATATCCATGCAGCACAGCAAGGGACGTTCGTTCCAGACAGAGAGAAGGACGAGCTCACAATGGCCCTCGGGAATCCTGAGCACCCTAGACGGACACGAGGCACGCCAGGCTCCATTCCGTGGAACGTTGGTTTTCCGGACGCAGGGGGTTACAAAACCCACGAGAGGAGGAAGAAACTGGAGCAGAGCCAACTGCAGGCGCTGCACGAAAGGGTAATGGGGCTAGAGGAATGAGAAGCAGATCGCAACAAACGACCTGCCGAAGCTTCCCCCGAATCTACCCCGCCATCTAGCGGAGAAGCAGCGTGGCTTCCATCGAGTTGCTTCAGCCGGAGCATGTCTTGACGGCTCATGCCAGCTATCCTGTGGATGCTATCACGGGGGCTCAAAATTGCCACCTTATGACGCGATGGATGAATTTGAAGGTCAAGGCGGCTGTTGGCTCTGTTTATCCTACTGAACAAGGCGCAACTTATCACTGCCGGCCGATTCCAGAAGGATATGTCAGGGCGATGGTGGATGAAATAATGGAGGGATTTGAGGACCTCCAGCTTGACTACCCTACCGGTGAAGGGGAGACTAGGCTGGGTTCTGCTCTGAAGACTCCATGCCTATGGCGGAAGGAGCTCCTCAACCTTCCGAACTGGACGCCTCTGCCTCCTCCTCCTCCTCCTCCGGCGAGTTAGGGCACTCCGCCTCCTTCTCCGCCTGTGCCGGCGCGCCCGAGCAGCCAGAAGCCTCCTCCTTCTCGGGCGCGTGGTGGCACTCAGCCTCCTTCTCCGCCTGCGCCGGCGTGCCCGAGCAACCAGCAGCCTCCTCCTTCTCCGGCTTGTGATGGCACTCCGCCTCCTTCTCCGCCTGCGCCGGCGCGCCCGAGCAGCCAGCACCTTCCTCCTTCTTCGCCTCCGCCTCGTAAGCAAGCACGAAAGAAGACAGGCGCCACAGTCACTCCGTCTGCTCCGACGTCTAGCAGTACAGCAGCCAGCAGAGGCGGGAGGCAATACAGATACGGTCCAGCTCTCAAGCCTCTAGAGAAGTTACCGTTCGAGAGGACCGAGGAGGAAAACGAGAAGATCGTGCGGTCCCACGTGAAGGACTGCTTTGAAGGGGTGAAAGCAAAGAGACATCCACCTCCGGAGGAGAAGGTAGATCCGGTGAAAGCAAAGCGCACTATCGATGCCCTTAGGAAACAACCAAAGTCTTCGCCGAGAACCAACTATCAGCGCATTACTGAACAGACATATCTCGAAGCCCAGCGGTCGGGAAGTACTGTTAGTGATAAAAGGTTAAAAGAACGAGCAGCTGGGAAAAAAATTTCCCAGCTCAGCGAACAAGCACAGCAATCGTGCCCCCCGCTCAATGTGTCTAATGCTCCGGGGACGGTGGCCGGTTATGGCAATCTTGGAGATTACCTGCCTGACGATCAACTTCCTGATTTCCTGGAGGTGGACGAACACAAATACGAGTACGGGAAGCCTCTCGTCAAAGATGAAAAATCTCTGACAACTATGATGCAAAGATTCCATAATTGGTACATGAAAACCTGCAGAGAGTCTGGGGGGACGAATGCTTTGTATCTGAATATTAAAGAGGAGCACGACCTCGTTGCAACTGATATGTTGACTATTCCATTTGATGAGTTCTTAGCATTCTTCAATCAAAAGGCCCTCGATAAACTAATGGTCTTTTGCTACTCTCTGTAAGCACTATTTCTGTCATTAAGTCTCTATATATAGCTCGGCTCTTTCATTGCATGTATTTATAATTAATTATCCTCACTATATTATGCAGATTGAAGATCGTCGAGTGCAAAAAACAAGAAATGTATGATATTGGGTTCATTAACACAAATATCATAGATGAATTTCTGGTTAAGAAGCACCCCGCAGAGGCCGAGGAGAACTTGCTACAATCGTTGTGCAAAAATCAAAACAAAGATTAAATACTCTTTCCTTACAACTCCCAGTGAGTGTTACTGTCGTGTGCATATTCGGTTTCCCTTATTACTCGAGCGAGGTTATAGTAATGTAATTGATGAGTTATGCATGCGTGCGCAGATTCCACTATGTTCTTCTGGAGATTAAGCTTGAGCGGGGAGTAGTAAACGTCTTAGACTCGAGAAGAAAAGATCCCCAAACCTATGCGGACATGACTAAAATACTCAACAAGTAAGTTCAATCGACCATTTATCGCACCATATCGGTAAATTTTTGTTCATTTCCTGATATCTCAAGTAATAATATTTATTTTCTTTGTCTTGCAGGGTTTGGAAACAGTTCACTGCAGAAGTTTCGGGACTGCCGAAGGAGCTGCGGTATACATACCCGAAAGTGAGTACTACTAGCTAGCTAGTTGCGCGCATCTCCCATTGATTCCATAGTTGTACTTTCATCAATGCCATTTATAATGCTTCATTATCAGTTTGATTGACCTCTATTTCTCGTAAAGTGCTTGTGGCAGAAACAAGGGAATGATTTCTATGGATACTACGTGTGCGAGTTCATCTACAACGCGACTTTGAAACATAAGCGGGGCTACTCTAAAAGACAATATGAAGTGCGTAAGCAATAATATTCACAATTTCATTTTATTACACCATCATTTCTGTTGAGTATCATTCATATATGTATTAACCCCCTTCTTCAAATTAGACGTGGTAGATGCGGGATGAACTCCTAGAACAAGATCGCATGAAAGCAATTCAAGAGGAATTGGCGGGATTCTTTCTTGACCACGTCATCAATAAAGCCGGAGAATATCATGTGGAAATTGATTTCAATTGCTAGGGGATTGTAAGAGATTTTACATATTGTATATGTATGTAGCCAGTAGCATCGGATAGATAATACGAAAACTTGTTGTTCGACCAATCTCCCGGAGAAGGAGAGGTTGATCGATCACTTCTCTCGGTATGGATGACGAACTTATGTACTTAATGGTTCCCTTCATTTTCTTACTAGCTAGCGTGTCGAGGGCCTCTCTATGTACAGTACGTAGCATCGACCAAGCACGGACATAAGAGAGGACACTTCTCTCTATTAATTAGCTAGCTAACACAACATATTAAACACCTAAATTAACCCCCAAAACCCCCAACCCCCCTCCCCTTTAAAAAAACAAAAACCACGGCCACAGAAATGCTGACGCGTGGATGCCTTCTGGTCCCCGTTGGTGCTAACAACCGGGACCAAAGGCCCTCCTGCCTGGGCTCGGTGCACTGGCCACGTGGAGGCACATCTGTCCCGGTTCGTGTTAGAACCGGGACTAAAGGGGGGAGGCATTAGTCACGACCCTTTAGTCCCGGTTCAAGAACCGGGACTAAAGGCCCTTACGAACCGGGACTGATGCCCCCTTTTCTAATAGTGTGTACTGCACCCGGCTGAACCTTTGGATGTACTTGCGCAAGTTTTCTCCTTCCTTCTGGGGGATGATGTGTAAATCACTCGCCTGGCCATGAGCCTGGTGACCTCCGGTAAAGGCGCCAACAAACTCATGGCACAAATCCGCCCAAGAAGAGATGGAATCCATCCGCAAGTGCATCAACCATGACATGAAATTAGGCTTGAGTGCCAACGGGAAGTAGTTGGCAAGCACCTTATTGTCGCGGGCCCCAACAGCTTGCATCGCGATGGTGTAGATGTTGAGGAACTCTGACGGGTGAGTCTTGCCGTTGTACTTCTCGCCAACGTCGGGCTTGAAAGAGTGGTGGGAGGGCCATTGGAACTGTCGCAGCTCACAGGTGAGAGCCGGACAACCCACCTCGTAGGGTAGGCCACCGTAGCCTCCCGGCGCTGGGTGGTCCGTAGCGGGCTGTAACACCCCAAAATTTTAATCTTGTTTTATTAATTAAAATTTTGCCAGGAAATTAAATTTTTATTTTTCTGGATTTATTCTTGATCTCAGAACCTCTCTTTTCCCCTAAGTTGTGGAGTTTTTACCCCAAATGAAAACTTTTAAATCAGTGTTAGACTTATTTTCCCTCTCAAATAAAACAATTCTTTATCAGTGGGATTATCAATGTAATTATTTTTTCCCCTGAGCTTTATTTCTCTAAATTGATTCTTCATGAGTTTTAGGGTTCCATTTGCACTGCAACCCTTTGATAAATTCTTGTAAAAATCCCACCAAAATTTGGAGATGTCATGTGATGTTTCTAAATCACTTTTATGCAAAAATATCTTTTATTCATGAAATATTTTGAGCTCTATGCCAACTTTTCAAATCTGGTCCAGTGAGCAGTTTTACACTACAACCCATTTAAATATTTCTTTCTAGCCTCCACCAAAATTATGAGATGATGGTAGTAACTTATGATTCAACTTTATGCAATAACCCAGTGATGTTATTTGAAAATTTTGAGTGAATCAACCTCATCTTCATTCTGGCCCAACATGATGGTTGGTACAGCAACCATATTCTTGCTTGCTCTTTGGCCCTTGATTCTTTCCCTTGCTTGTAGACCACCCTACAAAACCCCTAAGTCTAGGAGCATGCAACCATTGGAAGATTTTTGTTTCATAAAATAGTGCCATTCACCTTCTGCCCAGAACTGAAGTTTTGCCAAACTTGCACTAACAGGTTTCTCCTTTTAACAAACTAGCTTAACCACCCCCTTATCCATCCAAAGAGACACTAATCTGGAGAATTTGGTCATCCCAAGTATTGCCTAGCTGCCCTTGGCATTTTGACAAACACCCTGAGTGCATAGCCAGATTTGGCATGATTTCAAGGTTACATTGTGAACTAGAGCCCCTGGCCTATCCACCATGTCCCTTGATCCCCTTATAACCCTAAACTAGCGCTGTTACTTGCCAGCCCCGCTTAAACACTCTAGACTACCCTGGCATTTCATCGAACACGTCCCGGGCGCCCAGAGCGTGCGTTTGGCACGCACGTGCGCCCGAGCTGCCGCGTCTCGCCCCGCACCCGTTCTGGCCCTTGGCCAACAGCAGCTAGCATGCCACGTATCCTCTTACACCGCCACGCCACCCCGACCGCCCTGGCACACAACAGCGCCACCTTCAGGGCACTCTTGGCGGCACGCCGGCGTCCGCAGTGGTTCCTGCCCCGGTCGGCGCCGCCCGAGCCACCCCGGCTCGCCACCTGCCCCTGGGTGCCGCGCAAGCTGATCCCCTCACTCGTCGGCTAGCCCTCGTCGCCTCCACGTCGCCCTGCAAGCTACAGAGAGGCGGTTCGCCGGCATCCTCATCCACCGCCGCGGAACCGACCTCGTCGCGCTATAACAGGAGGCCCCGAACCCAACCGAGCGCACAGGCGACCTCAGGCCACCCCCTTGGCACCGCCATAGCCCGCAATCATCGGGGGAAAGCCGTCTTCCCCGACTCCGGCCAGTTCGGCCACCGCCGCCTCCCGGCTCCGTTCGGCGCAACCAGGGCCTCCCCCTCTCCACTCTCTCCACCAGAAGCTCCCTCTTCCTCCCGTGAACCCTTCCCCCTGCTCAATTTTGATCGGGGACCACCGCAGCCCCAAACCCACTTTGCTCCCGAATGCCTCCTCCGTCGCGAAGCTCGCCGTCGGCAGCTCCCTCCATCCCCGTCACTCCCTCGATCACCGGAAGAACCGCCCCAGTCGTGCGGATCCATCCCCACCCTCGAGGGCACGCGAGGAGCAGCCAAGCGCCGGCGACGATCGCCGGAGCCCCCGCCTCTATTCGGCCAGAGGAAGAAGAGGGAAGGGGACTGGCCAAACCGGACCAGTCGGCCCCTGGACCCACTGTCAGTGACCCAGCCCCGCCTCCACATGGGTTAAGTGAAAGTGTATTTCCGGAGTACGCCTTCGACGTGTTCATATTCGAATCGTTTTTATTTTTTCTGTTTTATTTAAAAATCAGAATTTGACTAAACTTTGACTGGCTATAACTTTTTAAGTAAACTCCAAATGAATTGATTCTTTTTCCTACATCTCTCAAATTCTGCCTAGTTTATTTTAAGATTTATTTGAAAAAAAATTAAAAAACTTTTTGGTGCTGTTTTGAAATTGTGTGTTAATTCCAATATTTTCAAAATAGGATTTTGGAGAGAGGCAGAAAACTTTCAAAAAGTTTTCAAGAGCACCCCAACCTCTCCACACCTCGAAGGCAAGCATTCTGAACCTCGGTATAATAATTTTGGGGTCTTAGTTGACGCGTTTATAACACCACCTTATTTTCGGGAAACTAGTTATTTCATGTGACATGATCATTTGCATGGATGCATATCAGTGTTTTACTTGCTGATTGGAAATGAATATACTTGTGATGGTAATCATCCTCATGTGCCTTGCATGCCTGCCGGAAAGGAATCTGGGAAAGCATCTGCCTTGGGTAGGCGTGAGCTTGTCGCCGGTCTCCGTTGGGACGGTTATGTCCGGTATGGCATGCTAAGGTATACTGAGCGGTGATTCTGTTGGTTGATATATATTTGTTATACATATCATATAGGGAATACTTAAGCCTCCTAAGTCGGCCGTAGATCGAGTCTTGTTCCAGTAACCCCATACTTGTTTCGTGCTGCCACTTGTCCCTGCCGTAGGTAGGGTATGGTTCAGTAAGTTGTCAACCCTTGTCTTGGCACACACCGTACAAAGAGGCCATGGTGGAAGATACCGGCTGCATCCAGTAGGCATGCCACCTGGTCCGGGAGCATGGGTGTTTCCGGTTGGGACCGAGAGGGGGGCACCCCTTAGAGCGCGCGATAGAAATTTGATCCCATGCTATGCGAGGTTGTAGCCTCCCCACTTAGAGTTTTGCTTAAAAAGTGTCGTGGGTGATTCCAGACACGAGTAAAGTTAAGCTGGTGTGTGCAAGTCAGGCGTGTTTTCGACTAAAAGACCGTAGACGGAATTAGTCCCGATGGACTAAAGAAATCCGTTACTCGTGGGTAAAGAGTACACCCTCTGCAGAGGTATTAAACCAATTAGAATAGCCGTGTCCATGATTAAGGACTAAAGTGTGGGTCGGGTCAAGTGTCGGTCTTAGTGTCGGTCTTCGGAGAAAAAACTACTAAACCAGAACTTGGATCATGATTTGTGACTTGTGATGATTATGATGATTATTATTATGGACTAACCCCTTTATA
Organism: Triticum dicoccoides; assembly: GCF_002162155.2. Taxonomy (NCBI): domain Eukaryota; kingdom Viridiplantae; phylum Streptophyta; class Magnoliopsida; order Poales; family Poaceae; genus Triticum; species Triticum dicoccoides. The sequence goes on along the minus strand of NC_041385.1, from coordinate 861,843,940 downwards.
TTATTTGAAGTATTGAGTATCCCTGGGACGGTTCTACCTCCTGGATATTCATTGTGATTATTCTTCTTTATAAGCCCTTTATGTGGTGTCGCTCAGACGCCCGACTGTGGCATGCTTGTTATTTCTTTTTAAGCCCTTTATGTGGTGTCGCTCAGATGCCCGACTGTGGCATGCTTGTTATTTTCTTTATAAGCCCTTTATGTGGTGTCGCTCAGACGCCCGACTGTGGCATCCTT
>NC_041385.1:861824539-861843537 GCF_002162155.2 Triticum dicoccoides | reverse complement strand
AGACGCCCGACTGTGGCATGCTTGTTATTTTCTTTATAAGCCCTTTATGTGGTGTCGCTCAGACGCCTGACTGTGGCATGCTTGTTATTTTCTTTATAAGCCCTTTATGTGGTGTCGCTCAGACGCCCGACTGTGGCATGCTTGTTATTTTCTTTCTAAGTCCTTTATGTGGTGTCGCTTAGACGCCCGACTGAGGCATGCTTCATATCACGGCCTTTTCGAGGCTTCGGTTCAGACACCCGATCGGTGCATGATGTTTCTACCCCATTATTGCATATTCGTGTTACATATAAATAACCTTCTTGCATGCATCAGAGATTTTATTTTATGGCTGACAATGTGATCATAGAATATTTCAGCGCATGATATCATTTATATTATACCCGTGTTCTTAATGTTTGCGAGTACATTCAAAGTACTCACTGGCTTGTCCCTGGCTATTGTCTTGGCCAGATTTCTTGCATGGACAGGAGCGTTGCGATGACAGCCCCGGAACCTAAGCAATGGTGATAGCAGCCTCGCGAAGATAGGAGTTAACCTGGTCAGTTGTTCCTGTGGGAAATGGAGTCCCATAGACACTGATGACCCACAAACCGCTTCCGCCATCAACCACTAGAAACCCTTTGTTGTACTCACAGGCCAGAATGGTCTTGTACTACATATTTTTTATGTTGCTTGGAGTTTTCTGTATCAAGTTGGTGCATCATCAGCTAACAGTCATCCTGGGGCTGGTGAGCATGACGACCATTTTCTGGAAATTAATACCCGGAAAACCGGTCGCGACACGGGCCCTGCCCACCTGTCCGACTGGTGGGGCGCCTCAGTTCGGCGCTCGACGGTGGTTTGAGCGTCCTAATGAGCCCGCTCCCGAAGGACTTGGCGCTGATCGCGATTGGTTCGCGGGTTGGACGACACGATGGAGATATCATCACGAGCATCGTCACGACAGGTCGTCGCCCGAGGCGGCCGGTGATGAGGAGGGCAGTACACCGTAGCCGCATCACCTTCGGCTCGGCCCCTGCTAGCAGGTGTGGCCCGACGGAGCGACGGCCCACGGGTTTCGCCGGTCGCAACTCATCGTCGTTGGCGATGCCGACGAGGCTCCGGACGGTGGCCCTCCATTCATCAAGCTTTTCCGCCGTGGGAGGGGAGTCGAGGAGGAGTTGCGCGCGCGCCAAGGCTTCTGCTGGCGTGGGTGGCGGCGAGAGTTGGGTGGACCGCGATGCGCTTCGACTTCTAACCACGTTAGAAGGAACCTCACCTCGGCTCCGCAACCGCCCGCCACCTTCATCGGCGCCTCGGTGTGTAAGCTGGCCTCCCTCATCCTGCGAAGGACGCATAGGGCTCTTCCCGGGGCGGCGCCCTGGGTCACCGTTAGGGTGGCGCTGCTCATCGCGTACGATTTGGGAAGATAGCGCCGTGGGTGCTGGCGTAGGTTTATTGGAGATCGCCGCGCCGCGGTCGGCGGCATGATGACGCCCCTGGAGGGCCCCGCGCCGCCTGCGGGGGGTGCGACGTCGTCTCCTGGGCCGGCGGCACGCAGCTCGTCGCCCGTCGTACAGGCGACGCCGCCCACCGGGCTTGGACTGCCAGGGCGATGTGGGTGTTCGCGGGCCGCGCCACGGGTTCTCCCTGCGACTGGCCTGCTACTGGCCCGCACCGGCGACGGCAGTCCGGTCCCGGACGAGCCAATCGCCGTGGTCGTCTTCTTCTTAGGATCCATGGCGATGATGAACTGCTGGGCCAACCACTAGACCGGATTCTCACAATTTGCGCCCCCTACCTGGCGCGCCAAAGATGTCGGTGGGAAACGACAACTATAGGATCACAAGAATCCCTACTACGGTTGCGGGGCGCGGGATCGTGAGAAGAGCGGGACTAGTAGACAGCACAAAGGGGATTTACCCAAGTTCGGCCGCAAAGATGCATAAAACCTTACGATCCTGCTTTGGTGGATGTATTTAGTGTTCTTGAGCTCTCGATCTAGCTGTGAGTGTTGCCAGGTTCCAAAGAGCCGAATCCTCCTCCCGTGCGCCTTGGGCCTCCTTTTATAGGTGAAAGGGGCTGCCACAGTGGCACACGGGAGGTGGAAAGCGCTACAGGATTGTGAGCTTATCGCTCGTATTACAGGACAAAGCGCATTTAGTGCGAGGCTTAGGTGTCCTTCACTTTATCGGGGACGGGGGTGATGCCCGTCCCGTCCGTCGCCGCCCCTCCTGGCCAACGGTGCATGCAGTGCCATGTAGGCAGGCTGAGAGCTGAGGTGGCACGGTGGTGGTGCCTCCACGAAGGGCTGCATGTTGCCACGCAGGTGCCTGCCCAACTGGTTGGGTCGGCAGCTGCATGCGAATGGCGGCGGTGGAGACTTGCTGGCACGGGCCTAGTGAGGGCCTTCCCAGATGGCCCGGCAAGGGTCTTGCCGCGGCACGCTATCGTCCCCGGCGAGGACCTTGCCGGGGGTCTCGTGGGCTTCTCCGGTAAGAACCTTGCTGAGGACTGTGGCCTTCCTATCCTTATTTGATCTTGACTGTTCTTTGTCTTCACAAGGATATGCATGCCACCACAGAGGTGCCTCCAAGCCCTGTCCCAATGCGTTTTCTTAGCGTTGGTGTGCTCGAAGGTGGCTCCCTCTGTTGGTGTGGGGCGAGCTGCCCCGACAAGGGTCTTGCCGGGGCCGCTGAGGCTGCCCCCGGCAAGGGTCCTTGTCGGGGCAACCTGCATTTTCTGTGCGACTTTTGTGGCCTTGGTCCTTATCGTTGCTTTGTTCGTCTTGTGCCTTCGGCTTCTCTCCGGCTTCCCTCTCCTATCCTGATTAAGCTTGGCCGTGGCAGGTGGCTTCGACTGCCCGTGCACAAGTAAAGGGGTCAAAAGCAGAGCCCCTACTTTTGTACACCGACAATTTTCAACATTTGTGTTCTAGGATTATTTTTTATGAAACAACGTGGTACGGGAAGTGATGTGGGATTTTGACGAGTTGGTGGGGATTCTCGGTTGTTAAGGTGACAAGGGTATAATGTGGTGTACTAAACAATTTATGGTAGGGATAGTCCCTCTAGATAACTCTGTCTAGCCCATTGTCAAACTCATCCTCTCAAACTACATTAGTAGAAGTTTATCTCTATTTTCGTTATGATGCATTCAAAGAGAGTCCATCAGTGAGACACTATTTAGGCACAAAACAACTTCCTCCTGCATGGAGTTAGAAGCCAGGAAACTAAGCGTTCAGAAGCGAAATTCTATGCAGACATAGACTTGCAAAAGAACTGACAGTTTTGTTTCTGTGGAAAATTGAAACATATTTTTCCTTGGGTGAACTGTATATTATTTTTGGGTTACTAAACTATAGATGTTATGTTTGTTCTGAAAATATTTATCTGGTTCACATTTTGTGAGTAACCGGAGTCTCAAGAAATCTAAATTTGTAATCCTTAAATGACCAGGTTTGACTGTTATGGCATGTCACCCTAGAGTGTGGCTATATATGATGCTGTGCTTTTCAGATGATGTGGTTCAGTAACTACAGCTCTTCTAGGGCCGCAATGTAGAAAGAGGGAACACAGGAACACCTACACAGACTCAGCTTGTCAAGCATGCATGTTCACGTAATGTTTTTATTTCCCCATGCCGACAAGAGGTACGTGTCTTCCCCACATGAAAATCCCATCGGTTACTGTTAGTCGCTCGAGAAGTGGTTCATACCATGTCAATTAGTTCAAGCAGCATGATTGTTTCTAACTTATGGGATATAAATTGTGGGACTATTTTGTGTGACCTAGTAGTATGCAACTGGACTGTGAGTCTAGACCATGGAGTTACTGCCTTCAGACTACCTTTTTTTTCCTTATCTACAGGTGAAGAAGTTCGAGAAGAACAAGAAGACAGACATTTCAGAGTTTACGACGCAGTTGTACTCCATTGGGTTTAAGATAATCGAGGTCACTGTGTGTCTGTGACTAGCTAAATTCAGTTCTTTCATTTCATCAACATACTTATATTTCCTGTGTGTCTGTGACCGTAGCTGCCATCATCATTACCTTGCCCATACATGGACAGTGTATTACCTTAGTCGGGGTTTATCTCAAATTGGGGTTCTATGTAAAGCATGAAAACAGAGTTATCTATGGGTTCGCTTAGGTGATCTTCCCTCTCCATTTGATGCCATATGTGTTCCTAACTTCCCATGCATTCCCTGGTTTGGTCAGTGTATAGTTTGATGTACTCCCCTCGATCTTTTGTATGAACTCCAGTATGGGGAATGAATCTTGGGGGGATGGATTTACTTTCATGGGACTTGATTCGAGGATGCAATTTTCTGATCCACTCTTTTCTTTAATGATAGGGACTGTTGAGCTTAGGCTCTTTATTGTGGGTAGCTTGACGTTGTTGAGGTACCTAACTCTGGATGTGAGTACTATTTTCCTTGTGCGCTTGCTTGATGAATTAAATAGATAATTTTTTTCTGCCCACTGTTCCAAATGATGGTACTCGATATTTATGCAGCTTCAAGCTTTGTTTTCATGTGCTTGATGATAGTAGTTTTTTTGTGCAATTTCAAGGTTTATTTTCTTGTGCTTGATGATAGTAGGGCTGAGTAGATTATTGTCGAAGCTGATGTGGCTATCCTTGTCATTTCAGGTGCCCCTGGTTGCTAACACCTAAGTTTCCATATCATATACATCACTGGGTGCCCGGTCCATCAACTACACCAGCCGAGTGAACAGTTATCCCCAAGAGGTGGAAGTAGCGCAATGATGACTATAACATAATGTTGATGATCAAGTTGATGGGTCTTTCATGGTTGCTCCAATGGTGAGCACCGGATAGTTCTCTTCAACGATGATATCGCCGACACATCAGCTGCAGCTTGCGGCCCATGGCACACCCCAGATGCTGACGATGAACCGGGCTACCTATTGCAAGATGAACACCTAAAGAAGGTTCTTGTCGTCCTCTGTATTAGTTAACAATTGCTTCTATTTACTATAGTTGAGTTGTTTTTGTTATTTCCAAGCAAAGATTATTACAAAGTTATGCTACATGTGTGCTTGTAATTTCGTCTTTGCTAACTAGGATGATGCATCAGATAAATTTTTCATTGTTAGGATCCTGCAGCTGAAGTTATGGCTGTCAATGTTTTATTTGCAGGTTGCCACTAATTTTTTGGTATTCTAAGTTTTACTTGTGTAACTTTGAGAGATAGCAGTAAACACTTCTGTTCATTTTTGTTCTTTTCTTCAATGAGTTCTTTTGTATTCTTCTTATTTTTATCTACAAAACTAACATCTGGACAATGATTGATATCACCATCATATAAGATAATAAGTTGTGTGATTGAATCAAGTTGCACGGGAAAATCACAACTTCCATCACGTATAGTTCAGATCAAGCTGTCATTGACGTCTACAGGTAAGCATATATGCTAGGCTGATTGCATTCAAGGTTTTGGTTACCGAATGAGGTAATTTTACCGAGGGGGATTGATAAATGTGGTTACCACGGTTACCGAGAAATACCGACAAATACCGAGAATATTTCGAGCGAATTTTATAGTTGAATTTTGAATTCAAATAAGAAAATGGACGAATATTCAAACCAGAGACCTCTCAAAACAGGAACTAGGTTGCTACCAACATGCCATAACCAACTTTCATTGCATTAATTAGACCCTACATACCTTACTGTAAATCGAGTGTTTAAATTCAAAAATTTCAAAAAAATGGTATTTTTTGCTCGGTATGACGATTTACCGAGGGGCACGGAAATACGTGGTAACCATGGGAAATCGTGAAATTTCGACTGGTAACCAAAACCTTGATTGCATTACAGTTCCAGTGAAGTCCTCTCAATATTGACACCCTAGAGAAGATTTATTTGTTTGCATTTCAGTGTATTTTTTTTCTCATTTCCAGTTTTTTCGAACCTGCGTAGATGAACTTTTTGTGTGGGCATCCACCTTGCAAGATATTATCAAGACTTATGTACAACTGAATTGGTTATATGAATCATGGCCAAAAAGAAATAAAATGAATTAGTTGTATTTATCGGTCATCTTGATCTTGCTAAGGATTGGTTTTTCGAATATGTTGCATATGAGTATCGATTATTATAAATACTAGCTTCGTTGATGTGTACTTATTTCTCAGAAACTACAAAGATCGTCGGGCCATGAGGTAGATTTTGGTTTATTTCCATGTATTTGTCGGATGTTCAGGGTGTTGTTCGAGGAAACTAATTTCTATTAAACACCACAACAAAAAGTTCAAAGTTTTAGTTAATATCTTTGTTGCTAAAGCAGAGAAAGTTCCTGAGGATGTACGGAGCATGCAAGATGAGACACCTTGGCTATGGTGCATCCATCCTGAAGGACTTGGGTGTACCTCATCTTCTAGCAATGGTTACTGTATTAAGATCTGTATATCCGGATATGCTAGTGGAGGCCTTGATAGTGACAGTCGGGGAGGCCTCGCTAGTGTCATGCCTGCATCTGATAGTAATTACATGTCACTGAAATAGAAAGTTGGCATATATACTTTGATTATCCAGATGTAATCGAAGTTGAATGCTTTCTACACGTATGTGCATCAGCTGTCCTTACTAATGGGCAGTACTTGTTGAAGCCTGATTGTGATCACTACACCATCAATAACAATTCTCTATGTGAGGCTAGGTGCTTACTAATGGACCGTCTAGGGAAGAAAAATCCATTATGTCCAACGCCATTATGTTCAACAGTAAGTCAGTATCTTGAGTGCAAAATCTGCAACACATCATATTAATTATTAGTACTCTACAAAATCTGCAACACATCATATTAATTAGGAAAAAAATCTTGATTGCAAAAGCTTACAGGCAGTATGCATCAGCATAGACACAGCAGTAAGTCAAAGTTAATTAGGGGAAGTATAATCTATTTTATGAAAGTTGTTCGTGCTACAAAAATAGCTGTATAAACTGAAAAATGATAGCAGCTACCTGTCCAGACCCTCTTTCTGTAGTGAAATCGATACAATACCACATTAAAGACCTTTCCAGGCCTTTTTTATTCATGTCAATTTTGGCAACAAAAATGTAGCCTTACCAATCATGCGGTTTGGATGCTCACTAGCGTCGTCGAAAGGTGGGTGATGGGAACGGAAGGAGGGAGAAGACGACAACGATCTTGGAATTTTAGAAGAGGGAGTGGGGTGGGTAGAGGAATGTTCGAGGTCAATGGTGGACCTACGAAGAAGGTTGCTCGGGCAGGATGGCACGCGGGATCGGCACAAGTCGCGCCATTATCGGAGGGTGGGTCGAGGAAACGGTGAACCGACGGAGAAGGCGGCTTGTGTAGGGAGGTGCACGTCATTGGGACTAACCGCCAGTGTCCGTGGGGATTGAAAGAGCAAGAAGAAGACGACGAGCACATAATTTTACCATCGGAAAAAACAGGTGACTGGTGCATATTTGCTCTCATTGTATGTACTAAAGAATTTGATAAAAGGTGATATATATTCAAATGACTTCACTTGTGTCACTTAATCATTATTTTGTCTCATTTTCGTGTATTTTGCCCGTAGCAACACATGCGCAGTTAACTAGCAGCAATGTCCTAAATAGCTAGAGTATGTTGTGGCTCGACCTCCTCCGAGCAGGTAGGATGAATCCCTTGCACTTTTGCTTCTCTGTTATGTTAGCACTATGTAAAAAAATCAGGACTCTGCAAACTCTACATTACACAACCTTTAATTTTTGTCACAGACAAATGTGCGTCTGGTGCCTTATTAATTGTCGTGAAACCTATATTTAACATCTATAGAAGAAAGCAAAGACAACAATGGTATTTATAAATTATTAGTACGCTACAAAATCTGCGAACATCATATTATTTAGGGTCTCAAATCTTTATTAAGAAAATTCCATCATCCCCTCAAAATCTATTTGAAATTAATCAGTTGCTTATTTGTATCTGTTACTGCAGATTGAGTTAAGAGTTCTCAATGCCATTCAAGGACCAGATTATGTGGGAATTCGTTGCGTGATCCTCGGAACATCTTTATATGGTTATGAAGTCCCAATTAAAAACAAGAAACCAAGTTATTCTCTTAACAACGTGGATGTAGAACCTTAATATCGAAGACTAGGGAACATTTGTTTCTTACATGAATGTTGTTTGTATGATATGCCCTAGATTTGATGCTGAGAAATTACCTCTGAAGTCTCAAATGAGCCTGGAGATGAGATCTGGCCGTTCCATTGTTTTTGTAGCGTCCACTGATCGAATGTACCCGTTCACTGCTAGAAATGGGCATTCCTTTTCATCATATAAGTTCATTTTTTAACCCTACCTTTTGTAGGGATAACTTCTCATGGTAATCATCGTATCTTACATTGATGGACCACTTTCCCATGGTAAGGAGACTTCATGAAAAGTATGCCCATAACTATGGTTTGAAACTTAGATAACTAATTTCTTCCGCTTAACCCAAAAAGAAGATGGATCAGTTATTTATAAAATGAATTCATTTAAGATAGAAAAATTAGGATAGCAAAATTTCTGATCCGTATGAGGTAGAAAATTCTGAATGACGGTTTTTAGGGAAGGAGCTGCCTATTCCGGCTGAGGAAAACATGCCATTTGACAGGGTGATTCAGAAATTATGAAAGCATGATTCAATCAAGTTGCTGAATATTGGACAAACTTTAACTCTTACTTCAAAAATTGTATTGAAGCACATAACTTGTAAAAGATGGTTTGGTCAAGTTTCTGAGTATTGGAGACAAACTATAGCACTTACTCTGGAAGCACATAGCTGGTTAAAGAATGCGAAGCACTTTGAATTTGAATAAGACCATGCTCCTTTTTCATTAAATGGGTGGTTTGTCCATTAATTAAATAAATTAGGTCATAAGATCGTGTCTTCATTAAAATATACTTCATTTGGTACCATCATTTCCATTTCTTCTACAATAAACTCTTGCTTTGCCCGATATAAATACTGCTTGAAAGAGTTGGAACTTATTTTTCCCAAATTGTAATTATATAACTAAAATTTAAAATTAATATTTTATTTAAATTTTGTATGATCAACTTTAGGCAAGTGACCAATCTTGCCATGGCCGAGCAAGAATTTTTTGTGACATGCATGCATGCTAGCATCAGGTTAGACTTTTTCATATTCAATCATGATGATAAATATGTTTACTAAGAGTTTGATCATGCTCAGTATATCATTTTTATTGAGTGCATGTTGAGGTAGCCTTATCTTTTTATCTAGAAATATTTGTTATAGGCCCAACATCTGAAGGTGGTTTTCGCCCTTGTCCTTTGCTACTGGTCTACCACAGTGGCATCGATCAATGGCTCACTTATAACATGAGTTATTGGTTTTTGTGATAATTGATGGTTGAGAGTGAGCCGGGTGGGGGATGGTCTGCCCAGTTATGATTGTCTGAGCGAAATAGCTCCCCTACTTTTGAAAATATGGCAAATTGCATTTCATTAGAGATGGCTTTGTAGCAAATTGAGTGAGCGAGCAGTTCAAATATTTTTTCATCAAGTCATGTACTCTTTTGGTTTAGAATAGAAGGATAGCAGAATGAATTGGTTGTATGGCCAACAACGGCCAACAACGAACATCACATTTCTATTTTGTGGTAATGCACGACATTCAACAAATGATCTTCGATCTTAAAGACGATCTTAATTATTTATTTGATTTATTTATATGCACAATAACCCGTAGCAACGCACGGCCATTCTACTAGTATGCAGTAAAGTACAAGCTGAGCGTAGAAGCAACCAGCTGGCTTGTGATATGCCACATGCGCGCATGCATGGGGATACTCCTAAGTCAACTATGGACGGTGCAATTGTTTGATTGAGCTGAGGCATCTCTATTTTGATGTTAGAATTGTGTGATTTTAATTCAAATTTGTGGGTTTGAAGGATATGATGACATTACATCTTAATTGATAGTTGGCCCTTTTGGAACTGCCACAAGTAGGGCTAGCAAAGGGTGCTCACCATTTCAAAGATCTCCCAGCCCTATGTCTTGTTACCTTTATTAGAGTTGTGTCGAATATTATTGTACAAGGTAGATACACTTGAACTTGGATTTGGACTGTGTGTAGATAGGATATGAAGTCGTGTCCATGTAGGACACTTGTATCCTAGGCCTCTCATATGTAGTGGGGGTAGACACACGATCTAACCTACGCCAACATAATAACACATGTACGTAGGGGAAGCCGGCGGCGCGTGCCGGCACCCGGGTGGCCTGTGTGCGGTATTGTGACAGTGTCACGGGGAGGAGTGCCCGTAGTCAGTCCCCGGGGATGTAGCCACGATGATGAACTCGTTAACAAATGTCAGTGTCGTGCTTGTGTGATTGCTTAGTCCTCGGTAGATCAACTGTGCACCTCGGATTAATTCTAACAACCTTCCGTTTGTCCTTGCGTGCGTCAAAGCTGTCGCACATACATCTATAGTACATTCCATGACCCTCATCCAGGACTAGAATTACCTGATAGTTGAAGGTGAGGTGCGTGTGAAACTGTAGTCAAGGGGCGAACTCTAAGCCAATTTTCACTGTTTCTGCCTAGCTTGTGTGGAGCGACCGCAAGAACAAAGAATTGAAGGATCACCTCTGAATATTGAAGCATACGTACACATGGGCCGTTAGATGCAGCCAACTGTTTTGGGATATGGCAGATGCGCGCGCGCATGGGGAATCTCCCAAGTCAACTATGATGCGTGGCTTGGATGATTGATGAAATAAAAACTTCCATTATTTTGGATACTCCAGTATTACTATTACATCTGAGATCCAGTTCGATCATGGATGGCAAACGAAGACCAACTAACCAACTCTTGTGCCTATAAATAGGAGGCCATGCTATCAAGATCTGTCAGCACTGTCCGTGAGGCATGGCAAAGAGGAAGAGGAATACAACACATGGACCTCACCGGGGTGTCGACTATCTTTCCTCGTTTATTACCTTTGTCGACACATGGACCTCTTGTCAGTATTTTCTTTCCTTTACTTCCATTTGTCATGTGTCAGTTGCTTAACAAGGTATTTGCCTTCTTTCGGGTCAACATGTTGCTTTGCTTTTAGCAAAGATTCATCGGATAGTTTGTTCCTTCATTTTCGCCAATGGCTGCCATATCAGCAATGCCCACCCTTTCTCCCTCTCTCTCTCTCTTTGTTTGAAATATGCCACATGGGCATTTCTTTGCGGCATTTTCATGTGAGTTGTAAATAACTCTGTGAGAAAAATAAAGTATGCTAAAAAATATGTACGTTAGTCGCAAGCTGGGTTGTAAATATCATCTGTACACTACTAAAGAAAACCCTAGTAGTAGCGCGAGTTTGGAGGCCATCAGCAGCGCGGGTAGCCGCGCTACAACTACGGCGCTACAACTAACTGTTAGTAGTAGCGCGGTCCGCGCCGGTGCTACTATTGTTGACTATATCAGCAGCGCTTTTCCGGAACGCGCTACTATTAATTAGCTGTAGCGGTTTCCTGGCCCCTCGCTACTGCTATATCTTTCATTATTTTCCCCTCGCTTCCTACCCCGTTTTAGTTTCAACAAACTGCAATTTCCAGATACTAGGTACTACTAGATGTCAATTTCATAAAGCATTATAGGTAGTAGGTAGTAATCCCTCCATTCCAATTTACTCATCGTGGTTTTAGTTTCAATTTGAACTAAAACCACGACGAGTAATTAACTAAAACCACGACGAGTAATTTGCAACGGAGGGAGTACTAGATAACAATTTCATATATAGTCAACATGCATCCTCAGGCAGTACTAGGTGATATCGACGGCAATCATCATATGTAGTTCTAGATGATATTGACAACGATCATCATATGTAGTTCTAGATGATATATACGACGATCATCATATGTAGTTCTAGATGATATCGACGACGATCATCATATGTACTTCTAGATGATATAGCCACACACACATATGTAGTTTTAGATGATATCGATGACGATCATCATCCTCAAGCCTGTGCAGTGGGTGTTCCTAATAGTAATTAGGATGGCCTGTCCAACACGAAGATTCTTGCCAAGGAGGAATCTTTTCCACCCAACCGAGTTTAAGTGTGTCTGATCGTCCGCGTCCATGCGGTAAGTACAGGTTGTGACGGAGCCCCGTGTGGTAAGGCATAGTCCAGCTGAGCCTTGTTCATCAAACTCGATACCACAACTCACAGATAGAATATTTGCCAATTTCTGAATGAGAAAAACATATCAATTAATAAATAGCCTCGCACATACTCTTGCAAATATATTTCTATCAAGTATAGATTTCTACACTATCAAAAGACACAGTACTACACATTTGTACTAAGCATGAATTCTACTAATAAGTATATATGGATTATCTACACTATTAATACTTCCTTAGATTCTGCACTAGTAAGCATCTGATCGCACTCTACACTAAAGCATATCATCGACTAGATTCGACACAGCATATCATTGGACTTTACACTAAGCATATCATCGAACAATTTGCATTTGTAAGTATAACATATCATATCATGTTGATCGACCATGGTACCTGTCAGGTGGATCACGAATGGCACCCCGACAAAGTCATCACGTGGCGGAATTATGTCCCACAGGTTGCGCACCTCCTCCTCGCTCAGCTTTATTCTTTGAGCTACGATGGCTTCATGAAGTGGGTCTTCATCATCTTCATCGAGTGGGTCCTCATTATCTTCATCATCTTCGTCATCTTCATCATCTTCCACCAGGTTGATATAAATGACAGCCAGGTTGGGTCTTTCTGCTCTGAAGGAGAAGCTAATCAACTCACCACCAGTAAGATGCATGCGGGCGAGAAAACGGGCCCATCCATCTCCTCCAATCTGTGACATACTGCGTCATTTCTCGACCTCCATAGTGTACGCCCCCTGGGAGCCTCAAATGTCACAGTGTCTCCTGTCAGCTTGTTGAATTTCAAGCTCACACTGCATGGGACGATCTGTGTAAAAAAAGCAAAATGACACAATGCAGTAATGCCAACACTAAAAATAAAATAGTTGTTACAATTCATATAATTTCTTACCACCGCATGACGAAAACTCAGCTGGAAGTAGATGTCGAACAGCTTGCAAGTTGCAAGGCTGCTGGCGCACCTTGACTTGCACAGTCTACATGGGGGTGGTGGTGGCGGCGCCATTTTGCAAAAGCAATATGCGCAAAGGATTAACGATCCACTTCACAGGAAAGAAAAACAGTAGCATGTGATATTTTTGGTTCTTCTTCAGTTATATTTTCATAGGTTACTAACACCTTCTAGAATAGAACCAACATCTAGCAGGCAAATGCCAAATCTTCCGCGTCAAGCAATTTGATTCTTCTTCCGTGAGAAGCAATTTGATGGACAATTATAATCAACTTGCCTACTAAACCAACTAAATCAACTAGCCTACTAAATCAACTTGCCTACTAAATCAACAAAATCAAATTGTTCTAAATCAACTAAATCAACTAGCCTACTAAATCAACTAAATCATATGAACTAAATCAAAATGTTGCAGATGAACTAGCCTACTAAATCAAAATGTAGCAGGCAGGAGGGGTTGTGGATGGAGGAGTGAGGAGGGAGAAGGAGGGGCGACTGGTGGAGGGAGGAGCGAGTAGGACGAAGGGGGAAGGGCGGAGCGAGGAGGGGCCGACCGGCAGCGAGTGGAGGGAGGACGGAGGAGGAGGGCTGTACCGAGTCCAGCGAGGAGGAGGAGGTGACGGCGGCGCAGAGGGAGGAGGGTAGGCACCGGCGGCCAGGAAGGGAGGACCGGCGTGGGGGTTGAGGGGGAGATCGAGTTAGTGTGAGTGTGAGTGGATCGGATAGAGGAGAGCGTGATGGTGGGTATCGGTGTCAAAACCGGCGGATCTCGGGTAGGGGGTCCTGAACTGTGCGTCTAAGGCTAATGGTAACAGGAGACTGGGGACACAATGTTTACCCAGGTTCGGGCCCTCTCGATGGAGGTAATACCCTACTTCCTGCTTGATTGATCTTGATGATATGAGTATTACAAGAGTTGATCTACCACGAGATCAGAGAGGCAAAACCCTAGAAGCTAGCCTATGGTATGATTGTTGTTTTGTCCTACGGACTAAACCCTCCGGTTTATATAGACACCGGAGGGGGCTAGGGTTACACAAAGTCGGTTACATAGAAGGAGATCTACATCCGAATCGCCAAGCTTTCCTTCCACGCCAAGGAGAGTCCCATCCAGACACGGGACAAAGTCTTCAATCTTGTATCTTCATAGTCCCACAGTCCGGCCAAAGCATATAGTCCGGCTGTCCGGATACACCCTTATCGAGGACTCCTTCAGTAGCCCCTGAACCAGGCTTCAATGACGATGACTCCGACATGTAGATTGTCTTCGGTATTGCAAAGCGGGTTCCATCTCCGAATACTCCAAGATAAATTCCGAACACATGGACCGTGTCCGGCTCTGCAAGACAAATTTCACATACTACCATAGAGAGAATAATAAACCACCAATCTAATATGCTGACAACTCTTCCTAGTGTGACATCACGCCATGGTCCGGTCATAATTCGAACCTCTTTTCACAATCAGCTCCCGCACACATCACGAGGCGGTTTCTATGGCACGTCTTGTCAAAGCAGAGATCGTGTCGCCTTATCGCGGGATCTCCATCAATCGAGGCGCTTGGAAAATAAGTGATTTCAAGAGGCAAGTGGGGAGGCGCACATTCTGCATCGCCTTTATAAAGGGACAAGGATCTGCCATTTTCACCCACGCCTTCTTCCTCCTTTGCTCATCCGTTCTCGCACCCTCGAGCTCCAGTGCCCAAGTTCTCACCTCCTCCGTAGGACCGCAGTATGTCCGGAGTGGGAGGCAAGTGGACGGCCTCCTCTGTCACAGAGGAGGACATTACCAAGCTTCGGGCGGCCGGATACCTAGCTGAGAGCATCGCGCACAGGCTTCCGATAGAGGGACAGATCACCCCCACCCCAAAGTCTCGGGAGAGAGTAGTATTTCTCCCTCACTTCGTCCGCAGACTAGGATTTCCACTCCACCCATTTGTCCGCGAGCTCATGTATTACTACTGGCTAGATTTCCACGATCTAGCCCCGAATTTCGTCCTCAACATCTCGGCGTTCATCGTCGTATGTGAGGCCTTCCTCTGCATCAAGCCCCATTTCGGCATGTGGCTGCAAATCTTCTGCATGAAGCCGAAGATCGTGAGCGGCCAACAGGCGGAGTGCGGAGGCGCCAATGGCAATGGCAGACATATCAGCAACGCCCAATCTCTCTCTCTGAAAATTTCCACATCGGCATTCCTTTGCGGCATTTTCATGTGAGTTGAATAAAGTATGCTAAAAAATATATATGTGAGTCGCAAGCTCCTTTGCAAATATCATCTGTAGTCGAAGCTTCTGGCAAAAAACGAGCATTCCAATGCCCCCATTCACATTCATCATGGTGAAGTAGATACACATGAACCAATACACCGTGTAACATGTTCGGCATTGTAGCCATATCCCTTGTTCATACAATCGTGTATCTGTCGCTTCTTAAACAGGAATTCATATCTCTTCTCTCCATTCTGTATATATCTAAACACGGACCCTAGCCGCCTTGCAGCTCACCCTTGGGCGAAACCGGAGGCATCCCCGCCGCACATACCTTCACTACGTCATTCGTCAGCCCTCATCGCCGCCTCTGGCTATGGCCTCCCACGTCGGCTTGCTGGTGGAAGCGGGCCTCCTCATAACGTCTGCCTTCTCGTCTTGTGTATTCCCCATCTAGTCCCCTCAATGGTTGGCATGATCGGACTTGTCGCCATGCGGGTTTAGCGGCTGCTCGCGATCTACTACAGGTGGATGCTGCTTGGTGGTAGATAAGCCGCGGTGCTCCTGCATCGTGTCATACATCCTGCAGGGAGCAGCTCTCATGGCTGGACAAAAATTGTTCCTAGGTGCACTGCCTGTAGCTGAACTCGGTGAGAATCGTTGCTAGTAACTCTCACTGTCCCATGGCCCGGCTATTGTGCACGCTCGGGCATCTACTAAGCCCTGGCGGCTCTGGCTTCGGCTTGGTCAAGTCACACTGCACTCATTCTCCTCACACCTATGCTCCCTCATGGACGGGCACCTCTTCCGAGGACGGGGTGGTGCCTCCATGGATCAGATCCATGCCCAGGATGGCACGGGGTCCTTCATGGTAGGGCGGAATTACCTAGCTTAGGATGCCGCAGTGTCCACTCCCAGCTAGATGACCTTGCCGAGAAGCCGCAACAGGTAGTTGCGTTGTCCTTCTCACGGTGGCAGAAGGGGCCATCAGGCTTGTTACAAAGGGATAGAGAGAGATTGGTGCGATCATTTTTTAGTGCTTGAGCCTCTGGGCATATATATAGGAGTACATGGTCAACTTGGAGTACAAGATAAGCCAGAACATATCCTGGTCTATCTCGTATTTCCTAACTAATCATATATAATACTCAACATTTCCCATGGGTCAAAACGGTTACGATGCAGATTTATCCATGCAATGTATTTCTTCCGAAATATTAGCTATGAAGTAAACTAACAATTTCTACTTTCACTACTAGGGAAAAGCCTGGCAGTAGCGCTGGTTTTTGGCCTATCAGTAGCGCGCTCAGGTGCGCTACTGATAAGGCGCTACAGCTAAAGCTTAGCAGTAGTGCCTGCTGGCACGCGCTACTGCTATATCTACTTAGTAGTAGCGCTTATCCAGACAAACGCTACTGCTAATTACTAGTAGCGCTTTCATGAACAATCGCTACTACTATTTTTCCTTGTTCCATTTTTATTTTAGGTCGTATTCATACACCTATATACAATTTTTCATACAGTAGCAATTTAGAGATTGTTTTAACATCATAATGAGTTATTAAATCACTAGGTGAAAGAACTTTGGATTAGTTTCAAGTGCATGGATCCAGAGTAACCAATGGTCACTTTGGATCCATCCATTCGAAACTAACCCACGGTTCTTTCACCCAATGGCATAATAACTTATATATCATCATCATCATAATATCATTAACAACTTATCATCATAATATATCATTGTCAAATAACTCCTCATAATCATCATTTTCGTCCATGATGAGACATCATATAACAACTTCGTCACTAGTTATAATAACAACTCCTACTCATCATCATCATAGTACTCATAATCACTACTCCTACTCAGCATCACCGTCAAGTCTAAGACATTGTAGTGATATATAATCAACACTAACTAATTGTTCTTAATACTTAGGACATACTCCTCTCTCCTAGCTAAAATACCATAAAACAGATAAACCGGTCCTTCGCCATAATGGAGAATGGACATAAACCTATCACCAACTTGTGGCTTGCGCACATTCATTGATTTTGAGCCTTCCATCATTTGAAGAAATCGAGTATGCAGTATGGTAAGTCTACGAAGGAGTTGGTCGTAAGCTAACCATATGCATATCACCTTCGGTACATAGCATGTCAGGCACAACCTTCTTCAGGAGCCTCGGTTCAAAAATTAAATAGTAACGTATATAGTTAGCAATGTAGTTTACTTAAGAATAATGTATGCAATGACGTTACCATCATTAACAAAATCTTACCAAGTTTTTCGCAATGAAGTTACCATCAAGCAATTTATGGACTAGTGGCACGTATCTAGTATAATTTGGGCTGATAGAGTGACTGGTTTTAAAGGCCTCAACATCTTCTATGAATGAGACAAGATAACCTTTCTCCTCACAATTAAGCTTGAAGTCATAGCTGTAGTATGTGATGTCTACTACCTTCCGAGTATTTCTTGAAGATAAGAAATAAGCTCACAATTATAAATAAATAAGTTTAGTATGGATGAACACCAAATATTTTTAAATTTACAACATAAATTACTAAACTTAACGAATTAGTTTGACAAACTCACATCTAGGTAAAACTGGAGGCATATCCACATCCACCCAGATGTCGATATTATCATCATCATCATAATCTTCGGGACGAATATCAAATCTTATTCGCATTCCCTCCTCAAATTCATATGCCTTACAGAGAGCTTCCCAATTAGAGCAACCGAAATGGGAGCGTTCGACCGCATTGTAAAACTTAACCAAAAACTCATAACCATATTCAGTTCTTAAGTGAGCCCTCCTCGTCTCCACATTCTCAAAGTCATCTAAACCAAAACCAAGCTTCTCCAATACATATGGTCTAGCATGGCACAGGATGTACTAGTCGAATTGAAAAAAAATCCATAAATTACACGTTGAACAAAAGAAGCACAAGTGATGATATTTATTATGATGAAATGCTTGTCGTTGCATACCGTACAAACATCGAAAGTCTCTTCCAGCTTCACAGTGAAAAACATATCATTTTGCAGGTGAGGAAACCTGTCGCACACACCACGGTCATCGTAGCAGTACCCGCACTCCGGGATCCCTTCGTCATCAGACATCTCCTGTGTTCAAAATTCAAAGATTATAACTCAACGGCAAAACCCAAAAAATCCGGCATGACCTTAGCTAAAAAAGGACATATCGAGCGCCTAAAATTTGCTGGAACGGAAATTAATCAACACTCTGGCAAAACATAGGCCACTTATCGATGGTCATTGCCTTTCAATGGTTCAAAATATGAAAAAAAAACATTTGAAAATATCTTATATATAACCCTAACACTAAATAAACTAGTTTTATTAACTACTTACTAAATAAACTAGTTCTATTAAGCACTTACTATAAATAAACTAGTTCTATGAAGCACTTACCAAATAAACTAGTTCTATTCAGTACATAATATAAATAACTAGTTATATTAATCACTTACTAAATAAACTATTTTCTATTAAGCACTTGCTAAATTTTCTTACTTCTATTTTATTCAAAACACCTACACTTGCTATAAAAGTACTTTTTGCAAGAACAGAGACAAGGGAGGAGAAAGGAGAGAGGAGGGGGAGGGGGCGGCCAGAGGAGGAGGGTTAG
>NC_041385.1:861775315-861824290 GCF_002162155.2 Triticum dicoccoides | reverse complement strand
CAGGCGGAGGGAGGAGGGGGCGGCCGCAGGCGGAGGGAGGAGGGCACGGTGGGAGAAGGAGGGAGGAGGGCACAGTGGGAGGAGGAGGGAGGGAAGGAGGGAGTACCTCGTTGGCGGACGAACGACGGCGGCGGCGACGAACGACGGCGGTTATCGGCGCGGGCAAGAGTGAGGGGGAGAGTGAGTGAGAGAGAGGGGTCGGCCGCGCGCGTGGGGATAAGGTAGGGTTAGTAGTAGTGCGGGTAAGAAAACGAGCTACAGCTAACAAGAATAGCAGCAGCGATGCGCGAGTATGCACGCTACTTCTAAGTTGGACTAGCAGTAGCGCTTTGCTAATAAAAGCGGTACTGCAAAGTTGTTTCTCAAATGCAAAAATACGTTGGCCATCAATAATCTTTTTGTGTACAATATGAATTGTCAATATGAGTCCTCTCCGGTAGGAACCGGAGAAGACTCATAATGCGGCCACAAATTCTACACATAGAGTTCAGGGAAGACCAACTGGTTGTGATAGTTTGAGGAGTAACATATTTAAGGTGGTAAACACCCTGTTCGCGGAGCGAGGTAGGACTAAACTATTGAGCTGAACCTAGCAGTAGCGAGTTTTAAAGAAGGGCACTGCTGCTAACATCTGTAGCAGTAGCGTTGTTCGTTATAAGGCGCTACTGCTATAACTAGCTGGACGGCGAGGTCATGGCAATTAGAGCAGTAGCACAGTTTTGCTGGAACGCGCTGCTGCTACTTTTCTTTCAGCAGCGCGTTTTCCAGGAGCGCACTGCTGCTAATTAGCAGTAGCGTTTGTTTCTAAACCACGCTGCTGGTAAGATTCTGTGTATAAGGTTTTCTCTAGTAGTGTTCCTTTAATGCAATTTTCGTTTTTATGATTTGCAAAGATGGATAGAGCGGAAAATTCTTTTGAGTCATCTTATTACTCCTTCACTCGCATGATTCATTTGTCACTAGGTTGTCTGTACAAGTTGAAGCACTTCAATAATGCTGTTTTTTCATGGCATGCAGGACAATGTTAACCACACATGAAAGAATCTCATGGACTACTCTTCCTTCTTCTAGAATTAGGTGCGATGTTGCTTAAATGATGAACTAGTGATCGCTAGGTTGATGAATTTCGATTGTAGTCCAGAAGAATGTTGTCAATTCATGATGATCCAATGCATGAATATGCATGAATAAAAGTATGTATTTTTTGATAGTTTAGATTTGACTCTTTATTATCAATTCATTATTCATGTTGAAGCCAAAAAACATTCAACCATGTCGAGAAAGCCACAAGGCACTAGAAATGTATTCATTATTTTGTAAAACTTCAAGTACCTATATATGATTCACATATATAAAATATTAATACTCTAAATTCTCGCAGCAATCTGCAGGGTATTGGATTGTTGTTATAGTTTGCCGATCTTAGATCTAATCAATTTTTGGCATTTTACTTTTTTCTTCACCTACCCATAGATTTAGTTTTATGAGTTTGCTAGTAGCCAACGTCTTTTGGCATGTTGTTCAAGGAAACAAACCCTTTTCATCTTGTTGAAGGAAAAGAGCACCAATCCTCTTATTTTGTGCCAAGCTCTTTTTTAATGCAACCACAACCACATCTGGAATGTATTGCTCCATAATAATTTCGGACTCATTCGGCAATGGTTCGTGGGTGCTGCTGAAGTTTTACAATTGTGTAGAGGATGCATTACATGCTACAGTATTATGTAAAGGCACATGTGCGCCTGTGTAATTTTTGTCTATTCGATTATCATCAGCATGTGAAGCCGGATTATAAACATCTATAGTTGTTTAAGATGAAGAAAAACTAGGGTTGGACGATAGATTCTACTCATTGAACCAACTAGTGACACCATATTAATTAATTGATCTACACAGTGATTGAGCATTCTTATTATTTTTCTTGATAGGGAACCATTGATGACCAACAAGAATGGGCTGTAGAACGTTTGAAGCTTCGTCCCCGGCAGAGTCGCGGAAAAGTGTGTTCAGACACGAACACGTCATCGTGTACCCACGACGCCGGGGTGATGCGCCACGGCTCATGTTGAAGGAGATCCAACCGGAAGCGCGGCACACAAGCAACCCGAAGGTCGCTTTGTAGATCCAAAACCCCACACAATTGGGAGGGATCCCATCAGGGTTTGCAACAGCTATGGGCTGTGCTAGGTAGACCTGATCACCCCTAAGGGCTTGTAGATTTGCTGGCCTCCAATCATGAATAACGACAAAAGACCACAACAAATATACAAAGGAGAGAGATAAAAAGTAGATGACAGAGAAGAATTAGTAGATATTGTGCGTTGTTTAATCAGCCGTCACCTCTCATCTATTTATGAGGCCGCTGGACTTCCCGTACAAGTAAATGACTCCATATTCCATCCAAATCTTTTGAAAATTAACTGAACACGGATGTAGGTAAATCTAAGACATCAATTTGGTTTTTGGGTCTCACAGGCCACAACCGACCTTGGATGAACATGTGCCCAAAAGAAAAAATTTAAACGTTTCAATGAGAAAAACAATTTTTGTGTTGAACTTTTTTCCATTCAAGGTCACCTTGAGAACCGAATCGCTCATGCGACCCATTAGACATCACCCAGACGGGTTTCTGATTGCCCGGGCCATCTTTTACTAATGGTCGATCTGTAGTGCATCGGCTTCAACTTTTGCATACGAGATGAATTATATATGTAAATCAATTATATCAAGGGGAAAAGGGAATCCATGTAGAAAACTCTATCAGCAGAGGTTGTCTTCGAGGCGTAATAGGCCAAATATTACTCTGAATGGGAAATATTGACATTTCGAGTACAATTTCGGCCCTTGAGATGAGACGGATAGTGATGAACCAAACATCAAAGTTGTTCATTTCAAGCACATGGTGATTTTTGATATTGGACACTTTTTCATTTGATGCCATCTTAATCATGTTTCTGCCACGCCAAAAACTGGTGTCAACACGTCGTTGAACCCATGATCCATAATGCCGATCTCAACAGGAAATACTACTTCCAAGGAAATGCATCTCAAATGCACCAGACGGCTAGGCCTAGCTTGTGTGCTGTGCAACAGCAAGAACTGACAGGTCATCTCTGAATACTGAAGCATATGTACACATGGGTCGGTGGCGGTCAAACATGAGGGAAGATAATGGCGATAAATCACGAGATCGTGTACTAATTAATACAGGATTAAGATGACCTTGTGGGATGGTAACAGAAGTTATCGTTGCATCTCTATAAAGGATTTACAACCTACAGTTTTTGTGTTGCTTCAGAATTCTTTAATTTTGGTGGCAGGCTGATATTACATTTTTGATCCCACTACATGGCACACACCAGAATTATCTAAGTACTCTACTATTTTTTGTAGAGCTTCAGTATTCTTGAATCTCGGTGCCAGGGTGGTAGTATATTTTGAATTCAGTGAATGGCACACACCAGGATTATCTATCTCTACTGCTAATGTCTCAGTTCGTAGTCTCCGCTCACCGGTTAAATTTTGTCCCATCACACCTTGTTTTTTTCGTCCTCGTTCCCACCTCCCACTAATCAGAGATCCCGCCCAGGTTCCAGCGCCCACACGAGGTTCCTACACGGTCGCCCGATAAAGAAACCCTTAGAAAAGAAATCTACGAAAATAAATCTACAAAAAAAAAACGCTCGCCCTCTATCCCTCGCTACCGTAGATTGTCTCCCCGTCCACAGCCCACCGCCGCCGCACCCCAAGCCCCGATCTGGCTCCACCTCAGGACTTCACCGTTGCCAGTGATTCAACCATGGCCGCAACCGACGCCCTCCTCTCCATCGCCACCGATCATCCATGTGTGTTGGCCCGTCGTCACCCATTCTCTTGCCCGCCCATTTCTCGCTCGCTCTCCCAACCCACAACTCTTTTCTCACTGGACAACTATGGTTGTGCCCCGCCGTCGTCTTCCTGGTCGATGGCGACCACCCGTGTCTCCGTTGTCCACAGCCATCCCCGCCTCTATCTCCCCACAGGAGTTCGGCCCTGCCGCGCTCTCGTTCCACGGGAGGTCAGCCACAACAACCGACCACCGTTGGACACTGGTCACCGCCGCCGCAGCCAGCCGCTTGTACATATTGCTGGACCCTCTCGCAGCTGCTGGGAGCCGGGACGTGTTCCTCCACAACGGTCGGGGCTTCGCCGACGCGGGCCTCTAGACGGCGCTCTGGCTGCCTACCACGGTATGGTGGACGCTGAGAGGGTGATCGATGGAATGTTGGCATGGTACATGGTCACGTAGAACTCGATGGTGGAAGGGTACGTGTCCAGTAGGCTCTCAGGGTAATGGCCCTGTACTATTTTAGGGTGATGCACGCGGTGCGGCATGTCTGATTCGGGATCCTCAGCCGCCCTTGACGCTTGCTTCCTTGAATAGGCGTTGATGCAAGGGTATTATCTAGAGAAGGACGTCAAGGTTGACACCTCTCTTCTTGACATGTACTGCAAGTGTGGTCCCATTGCTTCTAACGAAGGTGGCGTGATGATTGAGGAGGTTGAGGGGATGCTCGGCATGCCACGGAACATCTCCGGAGCGCTCCTTGAGCTGGAACGCAGCCTGCGCAGAGACATCCACACAAAAGCTCAAGATGCTCATCAGCTACACCGACAACCTCCCACCAGGGTAAATGATCCTATTCTCGATTTTATCGGATCCGAACTTTATGGAAGTTTTGTCGGTGAGAAACGACACCTATGGGATCACAAGAATCCCTACTACAGTTGCGGGGCGCGGGATCGTCAGAAGAGCGGGACTAGTAGACAGCACAAAGGGGATTTATCCAGGTTCGGGCCGCAAAGATGCGTACAACCCTACGATCCTGCTTTGGTGGATGTATTAGTGTTCTCGAGCTCTCGAACTAGCTCTGAGTGTTGGCAGGTTCCAAAGAGCCGAATCCTACTCCCGTGCACCTTGGGCCTCCTTTTATAGGTGAAAGGGGCTGCCACACTGGCACACAGGAGGTGGAAAGCGCTACAACATTGTGAGCTTATCGCTAGTATTACAGGATAAAGAACATTTAATGCGAGGCTTAGGTGTCCTTCACTTTATCGGGGACGGGGGTGAGGCCCGTCCCGTCCGTCGCCGCCCCTCCTGGCTTTGACACGCGCCCTGGCCAGCGGTGCATGCAGTGCCATGTAGGCAAGCAAGCAGCTGTGGTGGAGCCTCCATGAAGGGCTGCATGTTGCCACGCGGGTGCCTGCCCAGCTGGTTGGGTCGGCAGCTGCATGCGAACGGCGGCAGTTTAGACTTGCTGGCGCGGGCCTGATGAGGGCCTTGCCGGGTGGCCCGGCAAGGGACTTGCCGCGGCACGCTATCATCCCCGGCAAGGACCTTGCCAGGGGTCTCGTGGGCTTCTTCGGTAAGAACCTTGCTGAGGACCATTGCCTTCCTATCCTTATTTGATCTTGACTGTTCTTTGTCTTCACAAAGATCTGCATGCCACCACGGAGGTGCCTCTCGAGCCCTGTCCCAATACGTTTGCTTAGTGTTTGTGGTCTTGAAGGTGGCTCGCTCTGTTGGTGTGGGGCAAGCTGCCCCGGCAAGGGTCTTGCCGGTGCCGCTGAGGCTGCCCCCATCAAGGGTCCTTGCCGGGGCAACCTGCGTTGCCCGAGCGACCTTTTTGGCCTTGGTCCTTGACGTTGCTTTGTTCGTCTTGTGCCTTCGGCTTCTCTCCGGCTTCCCTCTCTGTCCTGCTTAGGCGTGGCCGTGGCAGGTGGCTTCCACTGCCTGTGCACAAGTAAAGGGGTCGAAAGCAGAGCCCCTACTTTTGTACACCGACAGGAGCCCCTGGGCCTAGGCCATACATAAGTGCAGCACATTGTTGGGCCAGGCCCAGAACGGTGCACGGGCAGGTGGGGCGGATTTTTACTGCGGTAACTGTTCCGTTAGCTGCGCTTCCCCCCACGATATGCGTTGAACACGCGACGTGGGGGTCGTGCGCGCATATGACGGAAGCATGCTGGCGTCACCCCGTGGTGGACAGTAAAGAGGCGGCTTGCTTGTCTTTTGAGACCGCAGGTCTGCTGCTCATTTACTGCCCTTGCTTGGGAACCGTCGCTCCACGCGTCCCACTGCGCCTATCCCTTGCGCCACGTTTGCTGCATGCACGGTGCAGGACGAATAACGGGCGCGCGGGATAAGGGAAGTCATGCGCGTGCGCGGGTCGATTCCCATGCGCCTTCAATGGACCAGGGAGTGCGGTCGACGACCCCTCTTGCTGTAACTTCAACGGGCTAGATTGGGCGAGAGGGGGCGGCTGAGCCTCACCCCCGCTCCTTTATAAAGAGGGGAGCCGGAGGAATGGTCCCTCCTCAATCCTTCGCCGTCTGCTTCTCCGCACTCCTGCTTCTTCCTTTCTGCTACCATGGCAAGGGGGCATGGCGTCGCTTCATCGGTGGCGGCGAGGGTCTCGGCTCAACAACGCATCGCCCCTCCCCAAGAGTTCGTGGCGGCGGAGCCGGCCGCAAGACGGAGGGGGAGGGGGCGAGGCCGAGGACGTCGTGGCGCTCGGGGGAGAGGAGGACGGGGCGGCAGATCGGCCTTGCCTCCGCCAGCGGCCCCTCCTCCAGTGGAGGGTCACGTCGGGGACGACCCTTGTGAGTTTTTCATCCGGATGCGCCAGCCGCCGCACCGTCGTCTTCGCCTTCCGACTCTGTTTGCGCGGGAGATGGAGCTGGATCCACCACAGACGCTGCGGCTACATATGAGGGGCTGCAGGAACAGCGGTACATGGGCCGATGTCGAGTTCCCCGCCCTCATGTTATGTATCTCTGTCGAGGGTGGAAGACCTTCGCCTGCATCCATAGCTTGACAGAGGGGCTCACTCTCCATTTCAAATTAATGGAGAGTGGACTCCTCTCCGTCAAGATCTTCGGTCACTTCGGGACTCGCTTAAGGTGCTGCGTGGAGAGCTCCCCCGACGATGAATATTCCTCCCTGAATGAGAGCGACGGGGAGGACAGCGGCAGCGACGACGAGGGTAGCGGGCGGCAGGATGACGGGTCCGACTAGGCGTCGGGTGCGTCACTCCGGGGCGGAACTGACGACTCCATCATCCGTGCCACCGGCTCCTTGAACTTCTCGGGGTCGCCTCCTTGGGCGGCAGGCATCGGGAGGCTGGGGAAGAGGAAGAGGGCGGGTGGCAAGGCCATCAAGTCGGATTATGCGGGCACCGATGCCTTCGTAGCGTATTGACGGTCCTGCCGCCTCGTCTTCCAGCTCTTCCTCCGGCACCGCCATCACCATCCAGCTCCTGGATAGCCACCGAGATGTTCCCTCGGTGTCTTCTGCCACCCGTAGCTTGCCTAGGTGCCCTCTTGCCCTTTTGCCTTCTTGTTCCATTTCCCGAGGAGAGGGACAAGAAAGGGATTAAGGGCATCTTATCTCCTTTTAGTCTTGTAAGCCTTCGGGCCTTGGTTAACTTTAGAACTTGTAATCCCCATGTTCCGTATGAACTGTACCTGTACGGGATGTTTTTAATGAAAAAGGGATGTTTGCCGGGCTTTCCGTTCGTGGGTGAAACCCACGGCAAGGTTCGAATCCTTGTTGCCATCTAGGTAAACGTTTTTCAGCCCGGCAACAGGCCTTGCCGTCCCGCCATCTCGCTCGACCTTTCTCACGCTCTTGGCGGAGGCAGGGAGGAGGTGAGTTCGGGCTCCACGTTCTAAACCCTTGCTGCTGCAACTACGACCAACTTCGGACCCAGGAGGTAATCCTTGGGTGCGGAAAGAGGGGAGCATGGTAGCCTAGGGAAAAAACAAGGTTTCACATACCCCGGTTCATAACAAAATGCATGGTAGAGGATAATAAGACTTATCTAGACCGGGCATGAACCTTGTGGCTATGGTAGCGGCGCAAAGCTTGCTGGTAGCGTGCTGCTCTCACAGCCACCCGGAGACGATTTTCCTCAAGGAGCGTTGCGTCATCCTGCCGCAGTCGCTCTTGCTCAAGCTTATCATAAGCGAGCACTCGAGGTGACCCGTATATGAGTTCCATGGTGAGAACTTATTCTACCCTGTAAACTAGGGCAAAGGGTGTCCGGCCGGTAGCTCGATTTGGCGTCGTCCTGATCGACCAAAGAACCACCGGCAATTCATCAATCCAGCGCCTTCCACTCTTGTGCAGCCTGTCGAAGGTCTTTGTTCTTAAGCCTCGCAGAACTTTAGCATTTGCTCTCTCCGCTTGGCCGTTGCTTCGTGGGTGTGCCACGGTAGCAAAATAGACCTTTCTGCCGAGGTCCTCAATGTATTGCATGAAGGCATGGCTTGTGAATTGTGTGCCATTGTCGCTGATGACCCTGTTGGGCAGCCCAAAACGGCAAACTAGTCCCTTGAAGAACTTGACGGCTGACTGCGCCGTCACCTTCCTCACCGCTTCCACTTATGGCCACTTTATGAACTTGTCGATGGCAACGTACAAGTACTCAAAGCCCCCGACGGCACGGGGAAAAGGGCCCAATACGTCGAGCCCCCAGACCGAGAAGGGCTAGGAGAGAGGGATGGTTTGAAGGGCTTGGGCTGGTTGAAGAAGCTTCTTTGAATGGAACTGGCACGCTTCACACTTGGTTACTAGTGCCGTCGCATCCTGGAGGGCGGTGGGCCAGAAGAAGCATTGCCGGAAAGCCTTGCGGGCAAGGGCCCTTGACCCTATGTGGGAGCCACATATGCCTCCATGTATCTCTGCCAACAGCTCTAGTCCTTCCTCTCGGGAGATGCACTTCAATTTCACCCCATTCGGTCTCCTTCTGTACAACACGTTGTCAACGAATTGATACAGAGCCGACCGACGGGCTACTCTTTCTGCTTCATCCTGCTCCTCAGGAAGCTCTCCTCTCAGTTGGAATCGGACGGTGTGCCGCGCCCATGCTGGAGCCTGTGGCTCGACGACAAGGATCAAAGGCATCTCTTCTGCCATGGGAGCGGCCGTCTCTACGGCCATGACCTGAGGTCCTGCCGGAGTCGGCCGTCCCATGGCAGGATCGGCATCCATGACAATATCTTCACCGGCGGCTCCAGGGAGCTCGGTGGGGAAGTACTTGTCGGAGCCTAGCTTCCTCCGCTTGTTCTGCCCGGTTGATGACTCAACGGATGGTTGAGTTAACTGAAGCACAAAAGTACCTCGTTCCACAGATAGCTTGAGGGCAGCGCGCTTTGACAAGTAGTCGGCTATGTCGTTCTCCGCCCGATGGACGTGCTCTGCATGTATACCATCAAAGGGCTCCTCCAGCTTCCTCACTTCATCTACGTAGGCTTCCATCAATAGGCTTTCATAATCTTTGTTGACCTGCCTGACGACGAGTTGCGAGTCGCCCCTGACGATGAGCTTTTTGACTTCGAGGTCCGCCGCGATCCTGAGACCGGCAGGCAAAACCTCGTACTCGGTTGTGTTGTTGGTTGACATCTCCCAGGGGAAGTGCATTTGGATGACGTACTTGAGGTGCTCCCCGTTGGGTGCGACAAGCAGCACACCAGCACTGGCGCCTTGCAGCGAAAAAGCCCCATCAAAGTACATGATCCAGTCGCCACTCATTTCCTCACCCAGGAGAGTGGTCTCTTGTAGATCTTTGTCAGTCATCGAGGTCCATTCTACAACAAACTCCGCCAAGACTCTTCTCTGGATCGTCGAGGTGCTTTCGAACTTCAAGTCGAAGCTAGACATCTCCAGGGCCCATTCCACGATCCTTCTTGTTGCATCTGGGTTATGCAGTATCCGTTGCAAGGGAAGGCGGGTAACCACGGTGATCTCGTGCGCTTGGTGGTTGTGGCGCAGCTTCCTCGAGGCCATAAGGAGGCCGAAGACCAACTTTTGCACACCTGAATACCTCGACCTAGCTCCCCGCAAGAGGGAGCTAACGAAGTAAACCGGGTGCTGCACCATCTTCTTCCTTTGCACCACTTCACCTGGCCATGTGGGTCTTGTCACACTGCGTCAGCCTTGCCGGGATCAAGCCCTGTCGGGGACTCAGCCTTGCCGGGACCGAGCCCTGCCGGGGTGGGTTCTGACCCGCCAGATGTTGACTCTGCCGCTGCTGCTGTCTCTTCGTCGACCTCTCTCTGCGCCACCAATGTGGCGCTAACCACTTTATTTGTTGCTGCTAGGTATAGCAGTAATGGCTCTTGTGGTTTAGGCGCAACCAGCACCATGGCAGAGGAGAGGTACTTCTTCAAATCTTGCAATGCCACCTCGGCCTCTGGGGTCCACTCCACTGGGCTCGTGTTCTTCAAAATCTTGAAAAAGGGAAGGGCACGCTCCGCGGATTTGGAGATGAATCTGGTCATGGCAGCAATGCAGCCAGTGAGCCGACCCACGTCCTTGATCAGTCTGGGTGCCTCAATCTTCTCGATAGCCTTGATCTTGTCCGGGTTTGCCTCAATCCCATGCTGTGACACAAAGAACCCGAGAAGCTTGCCGGATGGGACGCCGAAGACACACTTCTCAGGGTTCAATTTGAGGTTGATCTTGCGCAGGTTTCCAAAGGTTTCCTCCAGTCTTGCACGAGCATTGCTTTGTCCTTGGTTTTGACCACTATGTCATCCATATAAGCTTCCATATTTCTATGTAGCTGGGGTTCAAAACCAATTTGGACTACTCTTGCAAAGGTCGAGCCAACAATCTTCAACCCGAAAGGCATCCGTAAAAAACAATACGTACCACACGGGGCGATGAATACTATCTTTTCTTCATCTTCTTTTGTCATGAAAATCTGGTGGTATCCTGAGTAGGCGTCGAGGAATGATAACAGGTCACACCCAGCCATGGAGTCAACAATCTGGTCGATGCGCGGTAACGGGAAGGGATCCTTTGGGCAAGCCTTATTGATGTCTGTGTAATCAATACACAGCCTCCACATCCCGTTTGCCGTGCGCACCACTACTGGATTGGC
Organism: Triticum dicoccoides; assembly: GCF_002162155.2. Taxonomy (NCBI): domain Eukaryota; kingdom Viridiplantae; phylum Streptophyta; class Magnoliopsida; order Poales; family Poaceae; genus Triticum; species Triticum dicoccoides. Next base: position 861,813,362 of record NC_041385.1, on the reverse strand, counting down.
CAACCATGTTGAATGGAGCACTCCTCTTACCAAGCCTACCGCCTCTAGCTTCCTGATTTCCTCTGTGATGAACTCTTGACTCTCCAGAGCTTGCTTCCTGACCTTCTGCTTGACGGGTTGCGCATGAGGACAGACAGCAAGGTGGTGCTCAATCACTTCCCTGGGAACGCCGAGGATGTCGGATGCTTGCCATGCAAACACATCGACATTCGCCCGCAGGAAAGTGACGAGCTCGCTTTCCTATTTGCTGTCGAGGGCGGAGCTTATGGTGAAAGCCTCACCCGTGCCGTCCTCCTTGACGGGCACCTTCTTGGTTTCTGGTGGTGTAGCTTTGGACTTCTTGCTCTTGCAGGCGGAGGTCTCTGGCACGTCCTCAACTGGAGCGCGACACCCCGAAGAGGTGCGCTTGCTGGTGTTGGTGCGAGGGGTCTCGCCGGTCTTCTTCCCTCCAAGGGCTCCATTGGCAGGAGCAGGCGCCTTAGCGGTAGCTGCTGCAACTGCCTCCCGGTAGAGTTGGTCGGCGCAAATCAGCGCGTATTTCTTGTCGGAGGGGACGGTGATGATGTTCATCGGCCCGGGCATCTTCAGCATGTTGTAGGCGTAATGTGAAGCCGCCATGAACTTGGCTAGTGCTGGGTGATAACCCGCAAGTATACGGGACCGCAACAGTTTTTGATAAGTAAGAGTGTCGAACCAAACGACGAGCTAAAGGTAGAATAAATATTCCCTCAAGTTCTATCGACCACCGATACAACTCTACACACGCTTGACATTCGCTTTACCTAGAACAAGTATGAAACTAGAAGTACTTTGTAGGTGTGAAAGGCTAGGTTTCCAAGACAATAAAGAGCATGTAAATATAAACTTGGGGCTGTTTAGATAAAGATGCAATAAAGTAAATATTAGTAGAGAGCTTTTTGTTACGAGAAAGTTATTTGTCCAAGGCAATCGATAACTAGACCGGTAATCATTGTTGCAATTCTATTTGAGGGAGAGGCATAGGCTAACATATCATCCCTTACTTGGAATTCTATGCACTTATGATTGGAACTCTAGCAAGCATCCGCAACTACTAAACATTCATTAAGGTAAAACCCAACCATAGCATTAAAGTATCAAGTCCCCTTTTATCCCATACGCAAACAACCTAATTACTCGGGTCTGTGCTTCTGTTCACTCACGCCACCCACCATAAGCAAATCATAAACATATTGCAAACCCTACAGCGGGGATCTCTCACGCTTGCACGACATGGAGAGCACCATAGGACAGCACGAATAATAAAACATGCAACTCAAACCAATCACGATCATCAATTAACCCATAGGACAAAACGGATCTATTCAAACATCATAAGATAGCCATACATCATTGGGAAATAATATATAGCGTTGAGCACCATGTTTAAGTAGAGATTACAGCGGGTAAGAGAGTAGTTACACCGCTGCATAGAGGGAGGAAGGGTTGGTGGAGATGTTGGTGAAGATGGCGGCGGTGTTGGTGAAGATCGCGGTGATGATGATGGCCCCCGGCAGCGCTCCGGCGCCACCGGAAGCAAGGGGAAGAGAGGGCCCCTTCTTCTTCTTCTTCACTGACCTCCTCCCTAGATGGGAGAAGAGTTTCTCCTTTGGTCCTTGGGTCCCATGGCTTGGGAGGGGCGAGAGCCCCTCCGAGATTGGATCTATCTCTCTGTTTCTGCGTTCTCTGCGTTCTCATATTCTACCCCTTCACCGTTTCCTTTATATCTGGAGATCCGTAACTCCGATTGGGGTGAATCTTTCGCCCAAATTTTTCTTTTAAAATTAGCTTTCTTGCGGCAAAAGAAGGGCATCAACCTCCTTACAGGTGGCCCACGAGTGCCCAGGGCGCGCCCAGGGGTAGGGGGCGCGCCCCCCTATCTCGTGGCCACGCCGGACACTGTTTCGCGTTGATTCTTCCTCCAGAAAATCCAAAATATTCCAAAATAATTCTCCGTCCATTTTTACCCCATTTGGATTCCGTTTGATATTGGTTTTCTGCGAAACATAAAACATGCAACAAACAGGAACTGGCACTGGGCACTGGATCAATATGTTAGTCTCAAAAATAGTATAAAAAGTTGCCAAAAATATATGAAAGTTGAAGAATATAGGCATGGAACAATAAAAAATTATAGATACGACGGAGATGTATCACCGGGCGGCCGAGGACCCCGTTGTAAGGAAAGGGGATCTCGGCTACATCAAAAACAATCCTCTCCGTCCTGTGATTCAGCCCGCCTCCGAAGGTCACATGCAGCGTGACCTTTCCCTTCGGTTGGCTCCTCCCCGGGTTAACCCCTTGGAACGTGCTCGTCTCCTCGAGGTCTCCATCAGGGATCTGCAGCTTCTTGACAACAGTAGGCAAGATCAAGTTCAGGCCGGCCCCGCCGTCGACCAACATCTTTGTCACCTTGAGGTTGCGGATCATTGGGGAAACCAATAACGGCAAGCACCCGACCGCAGTAGTGCGGTCAGGGTGGTCCTCGGCGTCGAAGATGATGGGCGTGTTGGACCATTTCAGTGGCTTCTGTGCGTCGAACGATGTCTCCACCACTATGATCTCACGCGCCCACTGCTTGAGCTGGCGGTGAGATGTATGAAGCGAGGCACCACCATCGACGCGCATGGCCTCTATGGTTTTATGGAACTCGTGATCGCTGGACTCGTCGTCCCCGTCATGATCATCGCTTCTTGCTTCTTGTCGCGGCCCCGGGCGGGCCTCTCCTGCTGACTATCTTTGCCGCGGCGGCCACCTTGGCCGCCACATTTCTTGCCGGACCCTTCGGCACCATCTTGGCCCTTCTCCTTGTCCCACCGCTCATACTCGGCCTTCTGCTTCTCAACGAGCAGCTCCACTTGCCGGCAGTTTTGGAAGTCATGGCCCTTGGTGCGGTGGATCTTGCAATACTGCTTGTCGGAGCCTCCTGGCTTGTCGGCGGCCACCAAGGGCCGGCAAGCGACACAGCCGGCAACCTCCTTGCCGGGGTCGCTCGCCTTGGTCTTCTTGGTTGCGCCGGTGTCGTCGGATCCCTCGACGGGAAGCACAACCTTGCCTTTGCGTTTCCTGCTACGGTGTCGGCCCTTCTTCGCTGGGGTGGCGGTATCGCCAGTGGAGTCGGTTTCCGTGCCGACATCTTCGCTGGGGTACTTCCTTCCCTCTTTAGCGTGAGCGCATCGATCGGCCAAGACATAAAGTTCGGACACATCCTTGACCTTGTTCATCGCCAACTCTTCGCGCATCTTGCGGTTGCGCACATTCTGGTGGAATGCACTGATCAAGGCGGCGGGATGAACATCGGGGATGTTGTACTGCACCCGGCTGAACCTTTGGATGTACTTGCGCAAGTTTTCTCCTTCCTTCTGGGGGATGATGTTTAAATCACTCACCTGGCCATGAGCCTGGTGACCTCCGGTAAAGGCGCCAACAAACTCATGGCACAGATCCGCCCAAGAAGAGATGGAATCCATCGGCAAGTGCATCAACCATGACATAACATTAGGCTTGAGTGCCGGCGGGAAGTAGTTGGCAAGCACCTTACCGTCACGGCCACAGCAGCTTGCATCGCGATGGTGTTGATGTTGAGGAACTCTGATGGGTGAGTCTTGCTGTTGTACTTCTTGCCAACGTCGGGCTTGAAAGTGCGGTGGGAGGGCCATTGGAACTGTCGCAGGTCACGGGTGGAAGCCGTACAACCCACCTCATAGGGTAGGTCACCGTAGCCTCCCTCGTTGGGTGGTCCGTAGAGGGCCCTGCCCGCCTGTCCGACTGGTGGGACGCGTCACGTCGGCGCTTGACGGTGGTTCGAGCGTCCTCATGAGCCCGCTCCCGAAGGACTTGGCGCTGATCGCGATTGGTTCGCGGGTCGGACGACATGATGGAGATATAATCACGAGCATCGTCACGACGGGTCGTCGCCCGTGGCGGCCGGTGCTGAGGAGGGAAGTACACCGTAGCCGCGTCGCCTTCGGCTCGGCCCCTGCTAGCAGGGGGTGGCCCGACAGAGCGACGGCCCAAGGGTTTCGCCGGTCGCAACACATCGTTGTTGGCGATGCCGACGAGGCTCCGGACGGTGGCCCTCCATTCGTCAAGCTTTTCTGCCATGGGGGGATGTCGAGGAGGAGTTGCGCGCGCGCCAAGGCTTGTGCTGGCGTGGGTGGCGGCGAGAGTTGGGTGGACCCCGATGCGCTTCGAGTTCTAACCACGTTAGAAGGAACCTCACCACGGCTCCGCAACTGCCCGCCACCTTCATCGGCGCCTCGGCGTGTACGCTGGCCTCCCTCATCCTGCGAAGGATGCATAGGGATCTTCCCGGGGCGGCACCTTGGGTAACCATCAGGGCGGCGCTACTCATCGCGTACGATTTGGGAAGAGCGCGTCGTGGGTGCTGGCGTAGGTGTATTGGAGGTCGCCGCGCCGTTGGTTGGCGGCGCGACGACGCCCCTGGATGGATCCCGCGCCGCCTGCGGGGGGTCCGACGTCGTCTCTTGGGCCGGCGGCGCGCGGCTCGTCGCCCGTCGTACAGGCAACGCCGCCCACCGGGCTATGACTGCCAGGGCGATGTGGGTGTTCGCGGGCGGTGCCATGGGTTCTCTCCGCGATTGGCCCGCTACTGGCCCATACCGGCAACGGCAGTCCGGTCCCGGACGAGCCAATCGCCGTGGTCGTCTTCTTCTTAGGAGCCATGGCGATGATGAACTACTTGGCCAACCACTAGACCAGATTCTCACAATTTCCGCCCCCTACCTGGCGCGCCAAAGATGTCGGTGGGAAACGACACCTATGGGATCACAAGAATCCCTACTACGGTTGCGGGGTGCGGGATCGTGAGAAGAGCGGGACTAGTAGACAGCACAAAGGGGATTTTCCCAGGTTCAGGCCGCAAAGATGCGTAAATCCCTACGATCCTGCTTTGGTGGATGTATTTAGTGTTCTTGAGCTCTCGAACTAGCTCTGAGTGTTGCCGGGTTCCAAAGAGCCGAATCCTACTCCCGTGCACCTTGGGCCTCCTTTTATAGGTGAAAGGGGCTGCCACAGTGGCACACAGGAGGTGGAAAGCCCTACAACATTGTGAGCTTATCGCTAGTATTACAGGAAAAAGCACATTTAATGCGAGGCTTAGGTGTCCTTCACTTTATCGGGGACGGGGGTGAGGCCCGTCCCGTCCGTCGCCGCCCCTCCTGGCTTTGACACGCGCCCTGGCCAGCGGTGCATGCAGTGCCATGTAGGCAGGCAGGCAGCTGAGGTGGCGCGGTGGTGGAGCCTCCACGAAGGGCTGCATGTTGCCACGCAGGTGCCTGCCCAGCTGGTTGGGTCAGGAGCTGCATGCGAACGGCGGCGGTGGAGACTTGCTGGCGCGGGCCTGGTGAGGGCCTTGCCGGGTGGCCCGGCAAGGGTCTTGGCGCAACACACTATCGTCCCCGGCGAGGACCTTGCCGGGGGTCTAGTGGGCTTCTTCGGTAAGAACCTTGTTGAGGACCGTGGCCTTCATATCCTTATTTGATGTTGATTGTTCTTTGTCTTCACAAAGATCTGCATGCCACCACGGAGGTGCCTCCCGAGCCCTGTCCCAATGCGTTTGCTTAGCGTTGGTGGGCTCGAAGGTGGCTCACTCTGTTGGTGTGGGGCGAGCTTCCCCAGCAAGGGTCTTGCCGGGGCCGCTGAGGCTGCCCCCGGGAAGGGTCCTTGTCGGGGCAACCTGCGTTGCCCGTGCAACCTTTGTGGCCTTGGTCCTCGTCGTTGCTTTGTTCGTCTTGTGCCTTCGGCTTCTCTCCGGCTTCCCTCTCCTGTCCTGCTTAAGCGTGGCCGTGGCAGGTGGCTTCAACTGCCCGTGCACAAGTAAAGGGGTCAAAAGCAGAGCCCCTAATTTTGTACACCGACAAGTTTCAACATTCGCGTTCTAGGATTATATTTTATGAACCAACATGGTACGAGAAGTGATGTGGGATTTTGACGAGTTGGTGGGGATTCTCGGTTGTCAAACTTTAGGTGACAAGGGTATAATGTGGTGTACTAAACAATTTATGGCAGGGATAGTCCCTCTAGATTACTCTGTCTAGCCCATTGTCAAACTCATCCTCTCAAACTACATTAGTAGAAGTTTATCTCTGTTTTCATTATGATGCATTCAAAGAGAGTCCATCAGTGAGACACTTTTTAGGCACAAAACAACTTCCTCCTGCATGGAGTTAGAAGCCAGGAAACTAAGGGTTCAGAAGCGAAATTCTATGCAGACATAGACTCGCAAAAGAACCGACAGTTTTGTTTCTGTGAAAAATTGAAACATGTTTTTTAGTTGGGTGAACTAAGGGTTCAAACGGTATGAAACATATTTTTCCTTGGGTGAACTGTATATTATTTTTTGGTTACTAAACTATAGATGTTATGTTTGTTGTGAAAATATTTATCTAGTTCAAATTTTGTGAGTAACCGGAGTCTCAAGAAATCTAAATTCGTAATCTTTAAATGATCAGGTTTGACTGTTATGGCATGTCACCCAAGAGTGTGGCTATATATGATGTTGTGCCTTTCAGATGATGTGGTTCAGTAACTACGGCTCTTCTAGGGCCGCAATGTATAAAGAGGGAACACAGGAATACCTATACAGCCTCAGCTTGTCAAGCATGCATGTTCACGTAATGTTTTTATTTCCCCATGCCGACAAGAGGTACGTGTCTTCCCCACATGAAAATCCCATCGGTTACTGTTAGTTGCTCGAGAAGTGTTTCATACCGTGTCAATTAGTTCAAGCAGCATGATTGTTTCTAACTTGTGGGATATAAATTGTGGGACTATTTTGTGTGACGTAGTAGTATGCAACTGGACTGTGAGTCTAGACCAGGGAGTTACTGCCTTCAGACTACCTTTTTTTCCTTATCTACAGGTGAAGAAGTTCAGGAAGAACAAGAAGACAGACATTTCAGAGTTTACGACGCAGTTGTACTCCATTGGGTTTAAGATAATCGAGGTCACTGTGTGTCTGTGACTAGCTAAATTTAGTTCTGTCGTTTCATCAACATACTTATATTTCCTGTGTGTCTGTGACTGTAGCTGCCATCATCATTACCTTGCCCGTACACGGACAGTGTATTACCTTAGTCGCGTTTTGGCTCAAATTGGGGTTCTATGTAAAGCACGAAAACGGAGTTATCTATGGGTTTGCTTTGGTGATCTTCCCTCTCCATTTGATGCCATATGTGTTCCTAACTTGCCATTCATTCCCTGGTTTGGTCAGTGTATAGTTTCATGTACGCCCCTCGATTTTTTGTATGAACTCCAGTATGGGGAATGAATCTTGGGGGATGGATTTACTTTCAAGGGACATGATTCGAGGATGCAATTTTCTGATCCACTCTTTTCTTTAATGATAGGGACGTTTGAGCTTAGGCTCTTTATTGTGGGTAGCTTGACGTTGTTGAGGTACCTAACTCTGGATGTGAGTACTATTTTCCTTGTGCACTTGCTTGATGAATTGAATATATCATTTTTTTCTGCCCGCTGTTCCAAATGATGGTACTCGATATTTATGCAGTTTCAAGCTTTGTTTTCGTGTGCTTGATGATAGTAGTTTTTTTGTGCAATTTCAAGGTTTATTTTCTTGTGCTTGATGATAGTAGGGCTGAGTAGATTATTGTCAAACCTGATGTGGCTATCCTTGTCGTTTCAGGTGCCCCTGGTTGCTAACACCTAAGTTTCCATATCATATACATCACTTGGTGCCTGGTCCATCAACTACACCAGCCGAGTGAATATTTATCCCCAAGAGGTGGAAGTAGCACAATGATGACTATAAGATAATGCTGATGATAAGTTGATGGGTCTTTCATGGTTGCTCCAATGGTGAGCACCGGATAGTTCTCTTAAACGATGATATCGCCGACACAACAGCTGCAGGTTGTGGATCCCATGGCACACCCGAGATGCTGACGATGAACCGGGCTACCTATTGCAAGATGAACACCTATAGAAGGTTCTTGTCATCCTCTGTATTAGTTAACAATTGCTTCTATTTACTATAGTTGAGTTGTTTTTGTTATTTCCAAGCAAAGATTATTACAAAGTTATGCCACATGTGTGCTCCTAATTTCGTCTTTGCTAACTAGGATGATGCATCAGATGAATTTTTCATTGTTAGGATGCTGCAGCTGAAGTTATGGCTGTTAATGTTTTATTTGGATGTTGCCACTAATTTTTTGGTATTCTAAGTTTTACTTGTGTAACTTTGAGAGATAGCAGTAAACACTTCTGTTCATTTTTGTTCTTTTCTTCAATGATTTCTTTTGTATTCTTCTTACTTTTATCTACAAAACTAACATCTGGACAACGATTGATATCACCATCGTATAAGATAATAAGAAGTTGTGTGATTGAATCAAGTTGCACGGGAAAATCACAACTTCCATCACGTGTAGTTAAGATCAAGATGCCATTGACGTCTACAGGTAAGCATATATGCTAGGCTGATTGCATTACAGTTCCAGTGAAGTCCTCTCAATATTGGCACAATAGAGAAGATTTATCTGTTTGCATTTCAGTGTATTTTTTTTTCTCATTTCCAGGTTTTTCGAACCTGCGTAGATGAACTTTTTGTGTGGGCATCCACCTTGCAAGATATTATCAAGACTTATGTACAATTTAATTGGTTATATGAATCATGGCCAAAAAGAAATAAAATGAATTAGTTATATTTATCCGTCATCTTGATCCTGCTAAGGATTGGTTTTTTGAATATGTTGCATATGAGTATCGATTATTATAAATACTAGCTTCGTTGATGTGTACCTATTTCTCAGAAACTACAAAGATCGTCGGGCCATGAGGTAGATTTTGGTTTATTTCCATGTATTTGTCGGATGTTCAGGGTGTTGTTCGAGGAAACTAATTTCTATTAAACACCACAACAAAGAGTTCAAAGTTTGAGTTAATATCCTTGTTGCTAAAGCAGAGAAAGTTCCTGAGGATGTACGGAGCATGCAAGATGAGACACCTTGGCTATGGTCCATCCATCCTGAAGGACTTGGGTGTACCTCATCTTCTAGCAATGGTTACTTTATTAAGATCTATATATCCGGATATGCCAGTGGAGGCCTTGATAGTGACAGTCGGGGAGGCCTCGCTAGTGTCATGCCTGCATCTGTGAGTAATTACATGTCACTGAAATAGAAAGTTGGCATATATACTTTGATTATTCAGATGTAATCGAAGTTGAATGCTTTCTACACGTATGTGCATCAGCTGTCCTTACTAATGGGCAGTACTTGTTGAAGCATGATTGTGATCACTACACCATCAATACCAATTCTCTAAGTGAGGCTAGGTGCTTACTAATGGACCGTCTAGGGAAGAAATATCCATTATGTCCAACTCCATTATGTTCAACAGTAAGTCAGTATCTTGGTTGCAAAATCTGCAACACATCATATTAATTATTAGTACGCTACAAAATCTGCAACACATCATATTAATTAGGAAAAAAATCTTGATTACAAAAGCTTACAGGCAGTATGGATCAGCGTAGACACAACAGTAAGTCAAAGTTAATTAGGGGAAGTATAATCTATTTTATGAAAGTTGTTCATGCTACAAAAATAGTTGTATAAACTGAAAAATGATAGCAGCTACCTGTCCAGACCTTCTTTATGTAGTGAAATCGATACAATACCACATTAAAGACCTTTCCAGGCCTTTTTTATTCATGTCAAATTTGGCAACAAAAATGTAGCCTTACCAATCATGCGGTGTGGATGCTCACTAGCGTCGTCGAAAGGTGGGTGATGGGAACGGAAGGAGGAAGAAGACGACAATGATCATGGAATTTTAGAAGAGGGAGTGGGGTGGGTAGAGGAATGTTCGAGGGCAATGGTGGACCTACGAAGAAGGTGGCTCGGGCAGGATGGCACGCGGGATCGGCACAAGTCGTGCCATTATCGGAGGATGGGTCGGGGGCATGGACCAATGGAGAAGGTAGCTCGAGCAAGGCGACAACGAACCGTCGGAGACCAGTGTTAGAGCATCTTGCGTCTTATCAGAGGGTGGATTGAAGGAAATGGTGAACCGACCGAGAAGGCGGCTTGTGTAGGGAGGTGCACGGCATTGGGACTAACCGCCACTGTCCGTGGGGATTGAAAGAGGAACAAGAAGACGACGAGCACATAATTTTACCATCGAAAAAAACAGGCGACTGGTGCATATTTTCTCTCATTGTATGTACTAAAGAATTTGATAAAAGGTGATATATATTCAAATGACTTCACTCGTGTCACTTAATCATTATTTTGTTTCATTTTCGTGTATTTTGCCCGTAGCAACACATGTGCAGTTAACTAGCAGCAATGTCCTAAATAGCTAGAGTATGTTGTGGCTCGACCTCCTCTGAGCAGGTAGGATGACTCCCTTGCACTTGTGCTTCTCTGTTATGTTAGCACTATGTAAAAAAATCAGGACTCTGCAAACTTTGCATTACACAACCTTTATTTTTTGTCACAGACAAATGTGCGTATGGTGCCTTATTAATTGTCGTGAAAGCTATATTTAACATCTATAGAAGAAAGCAAAGCCAACAATGGTATTTATTAATTATTAGTATGTTACAAAATCTGCGAACATCATATTACTTAGGGACTCAAATCTTTATTGAGAAAAATCCATCATCCCCTCAAAATCTATTTGAAATTAATCAGTTGCTTATTTGTATGTGTTACTGCAGATTGAGTTAAGAGTTCTCAATGCCATTCAAGGACCAGATTATGTGGAAATTCGTTGCGTGATCCTCGGAACATCTTTATATGGTTATGAAATCCCAATTAAAAACAAGAAACCAAGTTATTCTCTTAACTACGTGGATGTAGAACCTTAATATCGAAGACTAGGGAACATTTGTTTCTTACATGAATGATGTTTGTAGGATATGCCCTGGAGTTGATGCTGAGAAATTACCTCTGAAGTCTCAAATGAGCGTGGAGATGAGATCTGGCCGTTCCATTGTTTTTGTAGCGTCCACTGATCGAATGTACCCATTCACTGCTAGAAATGGGCATTCCTTTTCATCATATAAGTTCATTTTTTAACCCTAACTTTTGTAGGGCTAACTTCTCATGGTAATCATCGTATCTTACTTTGATGGACCACTTTCTCATGGTAAGGAGACTTCATGAAAAGTATGCCCATAACTATGGTTTGAAACTTAGATAACTAATTTCTTCCGCTTAACCCAAAAAGAAGATGGATCGATTATTTACAAAATGAATTCATTTAAGATAGAAAAATTAGGATAGCAAATTTCTGAGCCGTATGAGGTAGAAAATTCTGAATGCCGGTTTTTAGGGAAGGAGCTGCCTATTCCGCCTGAGGAGAACATGCCATTTGACAGGGTGATTCAGAAATTGTGAAAGCATGATTCAATCAAGTTGCTGAATATTGGACAAACTTTAACTCTCACTTCAAAAATTTTATTGAAGCACATAACATGTAAAAGATGGTTTGATCAAGTTTCTGAGTATTGGAGACAAACTATAGCACTTACTCTGGAAGCACAGAGCTGGTTAAAGAATGCGAAGCACTTTGAATTTGAATAAGACCATGCTCCTTTTTCATTAAATGTGTGGTTTGTCCATTAATTAAATAAATTAGGTCATAAGATCGTGTCTTCATTAAAATATACTTCATTTGGTACCATCATTTCCATTTCTTCTACAATAAACTCTTGCTTTGCCCGATATAAATACTGCTTGAAAGAGTTGGAACTTATTTTTCCCAAATTGTAATTATATAACTAAAATTTCAAATTAATATTTTATTTAAATTTTGTATGATCAACTTTAGGCAAGTGACCAATCTTGCCATGGCCGAGCAAGAATTTTTTGTGACATGCATGCATGCTAGCATCAGGTTAGACTTTTTCATATTCAATCATGATGATAAATATGTTTACTAAGAGTTTGATCATGTGTCACCTTGATTGTCTTTATTGTAAAAAATATAGTTTTACTTCAACACACACTTAAGTTATGCAAGGTACAAGTTGTAAATTTCAATGATGTTTTGACCAATGTCTCTTTCGATTTTTGTTGTTCAGTATATCATTTTTATTGAGTGCATGTTGAGGTAGCCTTATCTTTTTATCTAGAAATATTTGTTATAGGCCTAACATCTGAAGGTGGTTGTCTCCCTTGTCCCTTGCTGCTGGTCTACCACAGTGGCATCGATCACTGGCTCACTTATAACATGAGTTATTGGTTTTTGTGATAATTGATGGTTGAGAGTGAGCCGGGTGGGGGATGGTCTGCTCAGTTATGATTGTGTGAGCGAAGTAACTCCCCTACTTTAGAAAATATGGCAAATTGCATTTCATTAGAGATGGCTTTGTAGCAAATTGAGTGAGCGAGAAGTTCAAATATTTTTTCATCAAGTCGTGTACTCTTTTGGTTTAGAATAGAAGGATAGCACAATGAATCGGTTGTATCTCCAACAACGGCCAACAACGAACATAATATTTCTGTTTTGTGGTAATGCACGACATTCAACAAATGATCTTCGATCTTAAAGACGATCTTAATGATTTGTTTGAATTATTTATATGCACAATAACCCGTAGCAACGCACGGACATTCTACTAGTATGCAGTAAAGTACAAGCTGAGCGTAGAAGCAACCAGCTGGCTTGTGATATGCCACATGCGCGCATGCATGGGGATACTCCTAAGTCAACTATGGACGGTGAAATTGTTTGATTGAGCTGAGGCATCTCTATTTTGATGTTAGAATTGTGTGATTTTAATTCAAATTGGTCGGTTTGAAGGATATGGTGACATTACATCTGAGTTGATAGTTGGCCCTTTTGGAACTCCACTAGTAGGGCTAGCAAAGGGTGCTCACAATTTCAAAGATCTCCCAGCCCTATGTCTTGTTACCTTCATTAGAGTTGTGTCGAATATTATTGTACAAGGTAGATACAGCTGGACTTGGATTTGGACTGTGTGTAGATAGGATATAAAGTCGTGTCCATGTAGGACACTTGTATCCTAGGCCTCTCATATATAGTGGGGGTAGACACAAGATGTAACCTACGCCAACATAATAACACAGGTACGTAGCGGAAGCCGGCGGCGCGTGCCGGCACCCGGGTAGCCTGTGTGCGGTATTGTCACAGTGTCACGGGGAGGAGCGCCCGTAGTCAGTCCCCGAGGATGTAGCCACGATGATGAACTCGTTAACAAATGTCAGTGTCGTGCTTGTGTGATTGCTTGTTCTCGGTAGATCAACTGTGCGCCTCGGATTAATTCTGACAACCTTCCATTTGTCCTTGCGTGCGTCAAAGCTGTCGCACATAGATCTAGTGTACATTCCATGACCCTCGTCCAGGAGCAGAATTACCTGATATTGATAGTTGAAGGTGACGTGCGTGTGAAAGTGCAGACAAGGGACGAACTCTAAGCCAATTTTCACTGTTTCTGCCGAGATTGTGTGCAGCGACCGCAAGAACAAAGAATTGAAGGATCACCTATGAATATTGAAGCATACGTACACATGGGCCAGTTGCGGTGAAACACAACAGAAGATAATGGCGTTAAAATCGCGAGATCATGTACTAATTGATACGGGATCAAGATGATGTATGCTGTCGTGGGATCTTAATAACATAAGCTTGGACACTGCAGTTTTTGTATTGGTTCCGTATTTTCTTGAATCTCGGTGCTAGGCTGGTAGTGCATTTTAAACTCACTGCCTGGCACACAACAGGATTATCTATTGTCCGATAAGTACTAAAGTATGAGTTGAGCGTAGATGCAGCCAGCAGTTTTGGGATATGGCAGATGCGCGCGCGCATGGGGAATCTCCCAAGTCAACTATGATGCGTGGCTTGGATGATTGATGGAATAAAAACTTCCATTATCACGCACGATACTCCAGTATTACTATTACATCTGAGATCCAGTTAGATCATGGATGGCAAACGAAGACCAACTAACCAACTCTTGTGCCCATAAATAGGAGGCCTTGCTAGCAAGCACTCACATCAACCAAAGCTTCCGGAAAACACTTCCAGTTGGCTGGCTAGACCTTCAAGCCGCAACGTCCTTCGTCCGCTAGCTCCTGCAATGGCTCCCAGCTCCATGCTTAAGATGGCCGCAGTTTTCATGCTGGCCCTGTTCGCTGGACAGCTGCTAATGGCCACGCCTACGATGGCGTCAGCAAGCATCTGCTATCAGACAGCGTATAAGTGGTGCCTCGAGAGCGCTAATCCTATTTTCAGTGTTGTCTACTGCGAAAGTGAGGCTTTCAAGATCTGTCAGCACTGTCCGTGAGGCATGGCAAAGAGGAAGAGGAATACAACACATGAACCTCACCGGAGTGTCGACTATCTTTCCTCGTTTATTACCTTTGTGACTTGTGAGAGTTCCTGTATTTTCTTTCCTTTACTTCCATTTGTCATGTGTCAGTTGCTTAACAAGGTATTTGCCTTCTTTCGGGTCAACATGTTTCTTTGCTTTTAGCAAAGATTCATCGGATAAATTGTTCCTTCATTTTCGCCAATGGCTGCCATATCAGCAATGCCCACTATCTCTCCCCCTCTATCTCAATGTCTGAAATATGCCACATGGGCATTCCTTTGCGGCATTTTCATCTGAGTTGTAAATAACTGTGTGAGAAAAATAAAGTATGCTAAAAAATATGTACGTTAACCACAAGCTGGGTTGCAAATATCATCTTTACACAACTAGGGAAAACCCTAGTAGTAGCGCGAGTTTTGAGGCCATCAGCAGCGCGGGTAGCCGCGCTACAACTACGGCGCTACAGCTAACTATTAGTAGTAGCGCGGTCCGCGCCCGCGCTACTACTGTTGACTATATCAGCAGCGCTTTTCCGGAACGCACTACTATTAATTAGCTGTAGCGGTTTCCTAGCCCCTCGCTACTGCTATATCTTTCATCATTTTCCCCTCGCTACCTACCTCGTATCAGTTTCAATAAACTGCAATTTCCAGATACTAGGTACTACTAGGTGTCAATTTCATAAAGCATTATAGGTAGTAGGTAGTACTCCCTCCGTTCCAAATTACTCGTCGTGGTTTTAGTTCTTCTAGATAACAATTTCATATATAGTCAACATGCATCCTCAAGCAGTACTAGGTGATATCGACGACGATCATCATATGTAGTTCTAGATGATATTGACGACGATCATCATATGTAGTTCTAGATGATATATACGACGATCATCATATGAAGTTCTACATGATATCGACGACAATCGTCATATGTAGTTCAACAGTTCAGACCGATCTGCCTCCTTAATGTCAGCTTCAAAATCTTCACCAAAGTTGCGACTAATAGGCTCAACGCGGTCGCCGATCATGTTGTTCAGCCATCCCAAATGGCTTTCATGCACGGACGAAATATACTCGATGGAGTACTAATCCTTCATGAGACCGTCCATGAGATGCACCGTTAGAACATGAGTGGAGTAGTATTTAAAATTGACTTTGAAAAGGCATCCGACAAAGTCAAATGGTCATTTCTCCAACAGACCCTAAGAATGAAAGGTTTCTCAGATAAATGGCACGACTGGGTCCAAAATTTTGTTACTGGAGGTAGTGTGGCTATAAAAGTCAATGATGATGTAGATCATTACTTCCAGACGAAAAAGGGATTACAACAGGGTGACCCAGTGTCTCCAATGTTATTTAACATTATCGCTGACATGTTGGCTACTTTGATCAAACGTGCCAAACAAGACGGTCAAATTGTAGGAGTAGTGCCACATCTTGTGGATGGCGGACTCTATATCTTGCAATATGCCGATGATACAATTCTTTTTATGGAACATGACATAGATAAGGCTAAAAATATGAAACTATTGCTTTCAGCTTTTGAGCAAATGTCAGGTCTGAAAATTAACTTCCATAAAAGTGAATTGTTCTGTTTCGGAGAAGCCAAGGAGGCGGCTGCACAATTCATTATCGGCGTCTCACTAATGCGGAGTGGAAACATGTCTAAGAGCGATTGGAGAAACGGTTGAGCAGTTGGAAAGGCAAGTTGCTCTCCGTTGGAGGGCGACTAGTTTTGATCAATTCTGTTCTCACAAACATGGTTCTCTATATGATCTCATTTTTCCAAATTCCCAAAGGGGTTCTGCAAAGACTGGATTACTTCAGATCCAGATTCTTTTGGCAAGGAGATAGTGAAAATAAAAAGTATAGGCTAACAAAATGGAGTGTGGTTTGTCGACCAAAAGACCAGGGAGGTTTAGGTGTTCAGGACCTCCAGGTTAAGAATGATGCCTTGCTCAGTAAATGGCTGTTCAAGCTACTTACCGAGGATGGTGTTTGGCAAGCCTTGTTGCGCAATAAGTATCTAGGCCAAAAAGCGTTGTCCCAGGCGTATTGGAAACCTGGTGACTCACATTTTTGGTCTGGTCTGATGGCGGTAAAGAAACATCTATTCCGCTTTGGATCATTCGCGGTAAAGGATGGCTCTGAGATACGTTTTTGGGAGGACAGATGGCTAGGAAACACCACTCTTCAGGAACAGTATCCGGCCTTGTACCGAATTGTACGCGATAAGAATGATACTCTTGCGCACGTGCTCAGCTCCTCCCCAACGAATGTATAATTTAGGAGGGATTTGATTGGCCTCCGCCTTGCGTCATGGCAACATCTTCTATCCCGTTTGGATTCGGTTAACTTGACACAAGGGAGGGATGTGTTTCGCTGGAATCTCACTACATCTGGGTCCTACACAGTTGACTCTATGTACCGTGCACTCTCGCACTCAGAGGCTCCATTGAATAATAATAAACTGCTATGGAAATCAAAGATGCCACTAAAAAATAAGATTTTCATGTGGTATCTTCGGAGAGGAGTTTTGCTAACAAAAGACAACCTCGCTCGACGCAACTGGCAAGGAAGTAAGAAGTGTAGCTTTTGTACTCATGACGAGACAATTAAACACCTCTTCTTTCAATGCAAGTTCGCACGTTCTATATGGTTAATCATCGAAATAGCGTCCAATTTGTATCCACCAACAAGTGTTGCCAATGTATATGGTCACTGGCTCGATGGAATACCAAATACTTTTAGTACACTAATACGGGTGAGAGCGTCTGCCTTATTATGGTTGCTTTGGCTATGTAGAAACGATTGTGTTTTTAATGGCAAAACCTCTTCTTCTATGCAGGTTATTTTCCTTTGTACGCACTGGCTTCATATGTGGTCTACGCTGCAGTGAACGGAGTATCAATCGCTGTTCAAGGCGGTGTGTATGCGGTTGGAGCGGGTGGCCAGGGATGTTTTTACCCAACATTGGTGGCAACATAATCTCCGGATCGGTCCACCTCCCCCGTCGACATTGGCATAGTTTTGGACTCATATGGCTTTACTGTTGCCAACTTGTCTGTTTTTTTTAATACATATTTTGCTAGACTCTTCGTTAAGGCTGTGTGCATCTTAGCTATGCAGAGGCCGGGTGTCGCTCATTATGTTTTGTATCCACTTGATGCTGCATTATGAGTTAATAAAAACGCCCTTTATCGAAAAAGCCACACACACATATGTAGTTCTAGATGATATCGATGACGATCATCATCCTCAAGCCTGGGCAGTGGGTGTTCCTAATATTAATTAGGATGGCATGTCCAACACGAAGATTCTTGCCAAGGAGGAATCTCTTCCACCCAATCGAGTTTAAGTGTGTGCGATCGTCCGTGTCCATGCAGTAAGTACAGGTTGTGACGGAGCCCCTTGTGGCAAGGCATATCCAGCTGAGCCTTCTTCATCAGGCTCGATACCACAACTCACAGATAGAATCTTTGCCAATTTCTGAATAAGAAAAACATATAAATTAATAAATAGCCTCACACATACTCTTGCAAATATATTTCTATCAAGTATAGATTTACACTATCAAAAGACACAGTACTACACATTTGTACTAAGCATGAATTCTACTAATAAGTATATATGGATTATCTACACTATTAATACTTCCTTAGATTCTACACTAGTAAGCATGTGATCGCACTCTACACTAAAACATATCATCGACTAGATTCCACACAACATATCATTGGACTATACACTAAGCATATCATCGGATAATTTGCATTTGTAAGTATAACATACCATATCATGTCGATCGACCATGGTACCTGTCAGGCGGGTCACAAATGGCACCCTGACAAAGTCATCACGTGGCGGAATTATGTCCCACAGGTTGCACACCTCCTACTCGCTCAGCCTCATTCTTTGAGCTACGATGGCTTCATGAAGTGGGTCTTCATCATCTTCATCGAGTGGGTCCTCATTATCTTCATCATCTTCCTCATCTTCATCTTCTTCCACCAGGTTGATAGAAATGACAGCCAGCTTGGGTCTTTCTGCTCTGAAGGAGAAGCTAATCAACTCACCACCAGTAAGACGCATGCGGGCGAGGAAACGGGCCCATCCATCTCCTCCAATCTGCGACATATTGCGTCATTTCTCAACCTCCATAGTGTACGCCCCCTAGGAGCCTCAAATGCCACAGTGTCTCCTGTTAGCTTGTTGAATTTCAACCTCACACTGCATGGGACGATGTGTGTAAAAAAAGCAAAATGCACAATGCAGTAATGCCAACACTAAAAATAAAATAGTCGTTACAATTCATATAATTTCTTACCGCCGCATGACGAAAACTCGGCTGGAAGTAGATGCCGAACAGCTTGCAAGTTGCAAGGCTGCTGGCGCACCTTGAGTTGCACAGTCTACATGGGGATGGTGGTGGCGGCGCCATTTTCCAAAAGCAATATGAGCAAAGGATTAACGATCCACTTCACAGGAAAGAAAAACAGTAGCATGTGATATTTTTGGTTCTTCTTCAGTTATATTTTAATAGCTTACTGACACCTTCTAGAATAGAACCAACAGTTTGCCTTCCACGCCAAGGAGAGTCCCATCCGGACATGGGACGAAGTCTTCAATCTTGTATCTTCATAGTCCAACGGTCCGGCCAAAGCATATAGTCCGGCTGTCCGGATATCCCCTTATCGAGGACTCCCTCAGTAGCCCCTGAACCAGGCTTCAATAACGATGAGTCCGGCGCGTAGATTGTCTTCGGCATTGCGAGGCGGGTTCCATCTCCGAACACTCCAAGATAAATTCCGAACACAAGGACCGTGTCCGGCTCTGCAAGACAAATTTCACATACTACCGTAGAGAGAATAATAAACCACGAATCTAATCTCCTGACAACTCTTCGTAGTGTGACATCACGCCATGGTTCGATCACAATTTGAACCGCTTTTCACAACCAGCTCTCGCACACATCACGAGGCGGTTTCTATGGCACGTCTTGTCAAAGTAGAGATCGTGTCCCCTTATAGCGGGATCTCCATCAATACAGGTATGGATAACCCAACCAGCGCCATCAATCGAGGCGCTTGTAAAATAAGTGATTTCGAGAGGCAAGTGGGGAGGCGCACATTCTACATCGCCTTTATAAAGGGACAAGGATCTCCCATTTTCACCCACGCCTTCTTCCTCCTTTGCTCATCCGTTCTCGCACCCTCGAGCTCCAGCGCCCAAGTTCTCACCTTCTTTGTAGGACCGCAGTATGTCCGGAGCGGGAGGCAAGTGGATGGCCTCCTCTCTCACAGAGGAGGACATTACCAAGATTTGGGCGGCCGGATACCTGGCTGAGAGCATCGCGCACAGGCTTCCGGCAGAGGGACAGATCATCCCCACCCCAAAGTGTCGGGAGAGAGTAGTATTTCCCCCTCACTTCGTCCGCGGACTAGGATTTCCACTCCACCCGTTTGTCCGCCGGCTCATGTATTACTACAGGCTAGATTTCCATGATCTAGCCCCGAATTTCGTCCTCAACATCTCGGCATTCATTGTCGTGTGTGAGGCCTTCCTCCGCATCAAGCCCCATTTCGGCCTATGGCTGCAAATCTTCTGCGTAAAGCCGAAGATCGTGAGCGGCCAACAGTCGGAGTGCGGAGGTGCCATGGTGGGCATGATGCCCAACGTCACATGGCTTGACGACTCATTCGTGGAGATCATAAAAGGGTGGCAATCAGGGTGGTTCTACATCATCGAGCCACGCGACGCCAACTGGGCGGCGACCCCCAAATTCAGATCCGGATTCCCCATGCAGCTCACTTCTTGGGAAAAGAAGGGCCTGGCCTGGGGCGAACCCATGGAGCTGACCGGACTCGAGACCTGCATCAAAAGTATGAGGGACAAGAAGATCAAGCTTGTCAACTTGGTCCAGGTCATGCTCATTCGTCGGATTCTCCCATGTCAAAGACGGGCATTTGATATGTGGGAGTTTGACCCGGCCGAACACCAGATGCTGCTGGAGCTCTTCGACACGACGCACAAAGAAATCTTGAAGGTGTTGTTGAAGACCGGCGAAGTTCCTTCTCCCCTTCCCGAGGACCGTGGGCTCGGCACAACGCGCCTCGCCAATCTGGTAAGTCCTCTAATTGTCACAAGATATTCCTTTCCCAGTACATTCGTGGAAGGATTTTTAAGTCACCATGCTGACCAAACAGGATTGGATGGAAACGGCGGAGCGGATTGACTGTCCGGCTCCGCTGCCTGAGGACCAAGCAGACGCACTCCTAACGAAGATGCTGGTTCCGGCGCCTTACAAGGTGCCGGAGAAAAAGGCCGAAAAGAAGGCCACGGGGACCGGGAAGGGTCTTTGGCGCGAGGCCGCACCCGACACCCCGCTAGAAGAGGACGAGGCGCACTCCTCCCACGAAGGGGAGGAGAGAAAGAGGAAGGCCGCCTCAACCGAGGTGGCCGAAGGGTCCAAGAAGGCGGCCCGCGGGGAGCAGAAAAAGTCTCCGGCGCAGGGCCCTGATAGAATCATCATCCGAAGATGACGAGGAAGATTCCCCCCCCCTGGAGACGAGGGAAAACATGAAGAAATGCCCCCACCCCGTACTGGGGAGGAGAAGAAAAGGAAGGCCGCCCCGTCGGGGGAGGCCGGGACGCCGAAGAAGGGAAAGGCATCCCTTTTGGATCACTCCTCAACCGCTGCTTATATCGACAAGGAGTGGCTGCCCAGGGCCAAGCCCCAGGCGAGGTCGTAAGTATCCGCATTCTGTAATATTTTTGCGTGCGACTTTGACCTTATGGCTTGTAATAACGCCGAACACGTATATGCAGTCCAGCCGGGTCCAATATCGGGGTGTCCTCTTCGGAGGAGTCTCTGGGTGAGTCGGAGATGAATTCACTCCCGACGGCCACCTCCCCACGACCTGCGGATGACACCGAGGTGTTGTCCCGAAGGTTACTGGAGCAGGAGGCGACGGTTCCGGAGATGCCCCAAGGCAAAATTCCGGACACCGGACACATGGGGAGTAAGACCCCCATGGACTATGCTGACTGGAGCCACAGCAAGTCTGGATCCCAGCCGGTTACTACGCCGGAGCCTCCAAAGGTTCCGGATTCCAATAGGCAGCCCCTCGTGAAGGAGGGCGAACAGGCCGTGCCGATGACCTCTGCTTAGCTGGAGGCATCAGATAATTTGTTGGAAGTGCTTCGAGGCACATCCATCGATGATGAGCACCGTACTCTTATGAGTACGGTAATTGAGAAGGTTCGGTTCGCCAAGAGCAGATTGACCGAAGCCTGCACCAGCCTACTAACAGGCTTTGAGGTAAGTAACGAAAGAGTGTGAGGAAGTATCACCCAATAGGCAGTAGCCCCTGATACTCTGGTTGGTGTTCGGCAGAAAAATCCAACCGGATGGTCAACTATGAAACCGCAGGAAGCTAACAGTACTTGTCTATATGAAGAAACATGCATTGCTGTTGTCCGCCGCTGGGCGCACGGCTGAGGTTGCCGGTCTCAAGCGCGAACTTGGGCAGGACGAGGAAGAGCTCGGCCTCGTGAAGAAGCAGCTCGAGGAGAACAAAGGTAAGTGAAACCCCGTCCGTGTGTCGTATAGAGGAAAAAAAATTGATGATGCTAACAAAAAGCATCGTGGTTTTTGATAGGAACCGCAACCAAAGTGGCGGCCCTGAAGAAAGCGTTGACTGCAGCCGAAGCCACGGCGGCTACGGAGCGCACCGAGCGTGAGAAACAAGATGCTCGAGTGGGAGAGGTATAGCAAGAGCTCCAGGAGCTCGGCAACAAGTTCGAGTCCTTGGAGCATGACTTCAACACGCAAGAGTCTGAGCTTGCGAAGGCCCTCCAGAGCGCGGTAGACGCCAAGGCCGAAGCCCAAAAGGCCCTCTAGGAGATCCAGGTGGCTAAGAAGATAGCGCAGGGAAAGGCATTCTTTATGCAAAAGCAAGCATGTGGAGGAGTCATTTCTTTTACTTACCCGAATCCGGAGCTCTCCATGGGCATTCGCAGATCTGCCACACAACATTTCGGATGCCACGGAGTTCTATCGCGCTGAAGAGGGGAGCTCAACGGAGTAGCTGTTCCGGTCCCAATATACTAGGACCGAACACCCGATGCCTCTAAGTGACCAACTGAAGCAATTGGTCGAACTCCACAATGCGGCCGACCAGACCATGAAGGACCTCATAGTCCGGATGTGGCCTGGCGAGCCCCTGCTCGGCAGCTACTTTGGCCCGCTGAAGCGGATGGTGCATGCCTTTCCTCGGCTAGAAGTTATCAAGCAGTCCATCTGTATTGAGGGTGCCCGGCGGGACTTTGCCCGTGCGAAGATGCATTGGGCCAAACTGGACGCTGAGAGGCTCGTGAAGGATGGACCCCCGAAGGGTAAGGAATATCGCTACCCCGAAAAATATTATGATGGCGTTATGAAAGGCGCTTGGCTTGTGGCAAATGAATGTCCTAAGAACATAACTTTTGAGTGAATGTACTCATGTCGTCTTTGTAATATGAGAACGAGTTAGTTTGCGCTATATAATGCTTTGTTTGATTTAAAATATTACCTTCTCTGCGGCCGTTTATCGAAATCTGAAAGTAGGCCAGTCGTTGGCTTCCACCCCCTTGTAACTAGTACTGGGTTGTTCATGGAAAACCCAAACGCTCTTTATCCAAATTCTTGGTCCGTTAAGGAGGTCTTTAGCACAGTGAACAAGGCAATCGGACTATTCGGCTTTATAACTCTCACTTGGCCATAGAAGTCTAATTTCAAATTTCGGCGAAGCCCCTAGTACTCGGAAGGCCGAACTGGGGCGCTATACACGCATAAATCGGGCTAGGCCGATTCCTCGCCTTAAGAGGAAAAACTCTTTAAGGATTTATTAACTCGCGAACAGCGACCAGCTCTCGCCGCATCATGACGGTAAGTTTTCGGCTTTCTCTACTGAGGTGCTCGTCCGGAAGAACCGGGACACAATCGCAGTAGTTCTCCCTGCGCTACCTTAGCCGATGTAACGGAACGTAAGGTACCAAAACAAGGGAGCCGGGTTAACCCAACTATTGACCCAAGACATGATTCGGAGCTGATGCATATAATGCTATAAGTTCGGGGTGCCGCACTGTCGAAAGTGTTCGGACTTTTCTTGCCATATTATGAGGCTCAATAGAAAGCCCCTGGCAAACTGACCGTACCAAAGTGTACGGATGCCATATTAAATAAATATATTGAGGGAAAAATATGATGATAGTAGTAAGAAGCTGGCGCTGTTATACTATTTCCCATTGTTATTTGAATAACACGTCAAGGCATTTGTTTACATTGAATGTATTGAGCAAAAATAAATAGGACTATTTGACATGTCCTATTCAAGGGCAGGCTGCATGCGGGTATGTAAAAATAGGTATAATGATCATTAAAAGAGACTACCTGGGTATGCCCTTGTGTGCAAAGACTCTTGCCTCGGTGTTCCCTCAAGTGATGAGTCTGATAGTCCGGTTCTCTGAAGGGCCTTCCCGGAAGTGGGGTCCTGAAAGAAAGAAAGAGAAATGGTATGCGGGCCTCATGGTGGTTGAACCGCACTGCAGGCCGCATTGTCGTCTCGCCTCCACCTATGCCCATGGTATTTTAAGTGCGTATTTGTGTACGCGTGGCATGAACGCCGCCTGAATGGGGCTGGGGTGGAGGCCGGATTGCTAATCAAGCTCCTAGCGTGCCTTACTGTCCTGTTGCGGGGTGCTCCGGACTCGCTTGATGGTGTTCAGGGTTGTCGTTGCCGAATTGGCTGTTTGTCGAAGGAGGCTGCTTTGTACTTCTTCCGCGGGGGCCGTAGTGTGCTCTTCCGTACGGAGGGAGCGGTCTGTGTTTCCATTGACTGTTATAACCCCGCGAGGTCCTGGCATTTTGAGCTTGAGGTATGCATAGTGTGGTACCGCATTGAATCGAGCAAACGCGGTTCGTCCAAGTAGTGCATGATAGCCACTACGGAAAGGGACGATATCGAAGATTAACTCCTCGCTTCAGAAGTTATCCGGGGATCCAAAGACCACTTCAAGTGTTATTGAGCCCGTACAGCTGGCCTCTACCCCTGGAATTACACCTTTAAAGGTGGTTTTGGTTGGTTTGATCCGTGATGGATCGATGCCCATTTTGCGCACTGTGTCCTGATAAAGCAGGTTCAGGCTGCTGCCATCGTCCATAAGGACTCGCGTGAGATGGAATCCGTCGATAATAGGGTCAAGGACCAATGCGGCTGAGCCGCCGTGACGGATGCTGGTGGGATGGTCCCTACGATCGAAGGTGTTCGGGCAGGATGACCATGGGTTGAACTTTGGGGCGACGGGCTCCATCGCATAGACGTCCCTAAGTGCATGCTTTCGCTCCCGTTTGGGGGTGTGAGTGGCATAGATCATGTTTACCGTTTTCACCTGGGGGGAAATTTCTTCTGTCCCCCAGTGTTCGGACGCCGGGGTTCCTCCTCATCATCGCTGTGCAACCCCTTGTCCTTGTTCTCGGCATTTATCTTGCCGGCTTGTTTGAACACCCAGCAATCTCTGATAGTGTAATTCACTAGTAGAAAAGGGGGCAATGGTCCAGGCCGGGTCAGCCCATTAGTCCCGGTTCAATCCAGAACCGGGACCAATGGGGCATTGGACCCGGTTCGTGAGCCCCGGGGGCCGGCCGGGCCACGTGGGCCATTGGTCCCGGTTCGTCTGGACCTTTTGGTCCCGGTTGGTCGGACGAACCAGGACCAATGTGCCTTGCTCCTGGCCCACCACCATTGGTCCCGGTTGGTGGCCTGAACCGGGACCAAAGGCTTCCCTTTAGTCCCGGTTCAAGCCACGAACCGGGACCAATTAATTGCCTATATATACCCCTCGCCCGCGAGCAGATCACTCTCACTGCTCTATTTTTCGTGGCCGACGAGGAGAGAGCTTGGTGGTGCTCTAGCTCACCTTCTACGCACACGAGGTGTTCGATGGAATGCCCGAGGCACACTACTTAAGCTTTCTCCTCTCCAAGCTCGACCTCAAAGCTCCATTTTCCTCAATATTTGTCTAGGTTTAGCGGTGCGTCACGTCCCGTCCCCGTCTTCACTGCCGTCGATCGCCCGCACCGATCTTGTCGCCGGCACCACCGTGGTGAGCCTCTTGTTCTTATCTTCTTTCTGAAAGGAGAAAAAACTTCTTACTTGTATGTTTATATAGATACTCGTATAATTTTCTTACTTTTATTATTGCATCTTATACAGTGCGATGGTTTTGGTATCCGCCCCCGTCGGCCCTCGTCCTGTCTATGATTCGGATGTGGTATATATTATCTTTTCATAACTATTGGTTCATCTATTGTTTATGACAATTATGCCGACCAACGTGACATAGATTTTATTATCTAGGAGGTTGTTGAACCGGAAATTCCAACCGACCCTATTGTCGAGAGGTTAAATTTAGTTGAAGAAGAAAACATTTCTTGAAGGCAAAAATTAGAAAAATTGAGGAGGAGAAGATGATATTGGAGTTGCATGTTGCGGATGTCGTGGATGATCACAAGATCAAGATGGATGGAATGCGCTTGAAGATTAGAAAGATTAGAAAATATGCCATTCATACCGAGGCTTGGTATCATTATGCCGTTGGATCAGTTGTTACATTGGTTGCGATTATGATCGCATTTGTTTTCGCATTGAAATGTTTTACATAGTTTCAATGTATGGTTTAATTAATTTAGATGCTCAGCAGAGCTTTATGTTGTTAGATGAGAACTATGCATGTACTTTGGTTTTAATGTGATGATGAACTTCTATTAATTTGGTCACTTAATTATCTATTCATGATGTTCTGTAATGATTTTTGACACACTTAATTATATATAATGCACGCAGATGAACCGGCAATGGATGTACGGTTTAAGACACACCTCCGAGTACATTAAGGGCGTGCATGAATTTCTCGAAGTGGCTGAGGCAAACAAGCAGAATGGTTTTATGTGTTGTCCATGCCCTATATGTGGGAATATGAAGTCTTACTCTGACCGGAAAATCCTTCACACCCACCTGCTTTACAAGGGTTTCACGCCACACTATAATGTTTGGACGAGGCACGGAGAAATAGGGGTTATGATGGAAGATGGCGAAGAAGAAAAGTATGATGGCAACTATGTGCCCCCTGAATACGGTGATGCTACTGAAGATCAAGAGGAACCAGACGATGTGCACGATGATGCTGCAACAGGCGAAGCTGCTGAAGATCAAGAGGAACGAGACGATGTGCCCGATGATGATGATCTCCGCCGGGTCATTGTCGATGCAAGGACGCAATGCGAAAGTCAAAAGGAGAAGCTGAAGTTCGATCGCATGTTAGAGGACCACAAAAAAGGGTTGTACCCCAATTGCGAAGATGGCAACACAAAGCTCGGTACCGTACTGGAATTGCTGCAGTGGAAGGCAGAAAATGATGTGCCTGACAAAGGATTTGAGAAGCTACTGAAAATATTGAAGAAGAAGCTTCCAAAGGATAACGAATTGCCCGACAGTACATACGCAGCAAAGAAGGTCGTATGCCCTCTAGGATTGGAGGTGCAGAAGATACATGCATGCCCTAATGACTGCATCCTCTACCGCGGTGCGTACAAGGATCTGAACGCATGCCCGGTATGCGTTGCATTACAGTATAAGATCAGACGAGATGACCCTGGTGATTTTGACGGCGAGCCCCCCAGGAAGAGGGTTCCTGCGAAGGTGATGTGGTATGATCCTATAACACCACAGTTGAAACATCTGTTCAGAAACGGAGAGCATGCCAAGTTGATGCGATGGCAGAGTGAGGACCGTAAGAAAGACGGGAAGTTGAGAGCACCCGCTGACGCGTCGAAGTGGAGAAAAATCGAGAGAAAGTACTGGGATGAGTTTGCAAGTGACCCAAGGAACGTATGGTTTGCATTAAGTGCAGCAATCACAACACCTGGCCCGTGACTCTATGTATGTATAACCTTCCTCCTTGGATGTGCATGAAGCGGTAGTTCATTATGATGCCAGTTCTCATCCAAGGCCCTAAGCAACCCGGCAACGACATTGATGTGTACCTAAGGCCATTAGTTGAAGAACTTTTATAGCTGTGGAATGGAAACGGTGTACGTACGTGGGATGAGCACAAACAGGAGGAATTTCACCTAAAGGCGTTGCTGTTCGTGACCATCAATGATTGGCCCGCTCTCAGTAACCTTTCAGGATAGACAAACAAGGGATACCACGCATGCACGCACTGTTTACTTGACACCGATAGTATATACCTGGGAAGCTGCAGGAAGAATGTGTACCTGGGCCATCGTCGATTTCTTCTGACCAACCATCAATGTCGAAAGAAAGGCAAGCATTTCAAAGGCGAGGCAGATCACCGGAGGAAGCCCGCCATGCGTACCGGTGATCACGTACTTGCTATGCTCAATGATTTACACGTAATCTTTGGAAAGGGTCCCGGCGGACTAGCTGTTCCGAGTGACGCTGGGGGACACGCACCCATGTGGAAGAATAAATCTATATTTTGGCACCTACCCTACTAGAAAGACCTAGAGGTCCGCTCTTCGATCGACGTGATGCGCGTGATGAAGAACCTTTGCGTGAACCTGCTAGGCTTCTTGGGCGTGTATGGGAAGACAAAAGATACAGCTGAGGCACGGGAGGACCTGCAACGTTTGCACGAAAAAGATGGCATGCCTCCAAAGTAGTATGAAGGTCCTGCCAGCTATGCTCTTACCAAAGAAGAGAAGGAAATCTTCTTTGAATGCCTGCTTAGTATGAAGGTCCCGACTGGCTTCTCGTCAAATATAAAAGGAATAATAAATATGTCAGAGAAAAAGTTTCAGAACCTAAAGTCTCATGACTGCCACGTGATTATGACGCAACTGCTTCCGGTTTCATTGAGGGGGCTTCTACCAGAAAACATCCGATTAGCCATTGTGAAGCTATGTGCATTCCTCAATGCAATCTCTCAAAATGTGATCGATCCAGAAATCATACCAAGGCTAAGGAGTGATGTGGTGCAATGTCTTGTCAGTTTCGAGCTGGTGTTCCCACCATCCTTCTTCAATATCATGACGCACGTCCTAGTTCATCTAGTTGACGAGATTGTCATTCTGGGCCCCGTATTTCTACACAATATGTACCCCTTTGAGAGGTTCATGGGATTCCTAAAGAAATTTGTCCGTAACCGCGCTAGGCCAGAAGGAGGCATCTCCATGGGACATCAAACAGAGGATGTCATCGGGTTTTGTGTTGACTTCATTCCTCGCCTTAAGAAGATAGGTCTCCCTCAATCGCGGTATGAGGGGAGACTGCCTGGAAAAGGCACGCTTGGAAGGGACTCAACAATATGCAGGGACGGATATTCTTGGTCTCAAGCACGCTACACAGTACTACAGAACTCTACCTTGGTGACCCCGTATGTCGATGAACACAAGAACAGTCTGCACTCCAAACACCCGGAGCAGTGCGACGACTGGATTACATGTGAACACATCAGGACTTTCAGCAGTTGGTTGAAAGCACGTCTCAGAGGTGACAACACTGTTTGTGATGAGCTGTACATGTTGTCCAGGGGACCATCTTCGACTGTTACGATTTGGAAAGGATACGAGATAAATGGGAATACATTTGACACGATTGACCAAGATCAAAAGAGCACCAATCAAAAGAGCGGTGTCCGCTTTGATGCAACAACCGAGAGGGTCTGTTGCCATAAATGGGCTTTGTATCTAAATATTAAAGAGGAGCACGACCTCATTGCAACTGATCTGTTGACTGTTCCATTTTATGAGTTCTTCGCGTTCTTCAGTCAAAAGGCCCTCGATAAACTAATGGTCTTTTGCTACTGTCTGTAAGTACTATTTCTGTCATTAAGTCTCTAAATATAGCTCGGCTCTTTCATTTCATGTATTTATAATTAATTATCCTCAATATATTATGCAGATTGAAGATCGTCGAGTGCAAAAAAACAAGAAATTTATGATATTGGGTTCATTAACACAGATATCATAGATGAATTTCTAGTTGAAAAGGACGTCAAAGAGGCCGAGGACAACTTGCTACGATCGTTGATCAAAAATCAAAACAAAGATACCATACTCTTTCCTTACAACGGCAAGTGAGTGTTACTGTCGTGTGCATATTCGGTTTCCCTTATTACTCGAGCGAGGTTATAGTAATGTAATTGATAAGTTATGCATGTGTTCGCAGGTACCACTATGTTCTTCTGGAGATTAAGCTTGAGCGGGGACTAGTAACCGTCTTAGACTCAAGACGGAAAGATCCCAAAACCTATGCGGACATGACTAAATTGCTCAACAAGTAAGTTCAATCGATCATTATCGCACCATATCGGCAACTTTTTGTTTATTTCCTGATATCTCAAGTAATAATAATTATTTTCTTTGTCTTGCAGGGTTTGGAAACAGTTCACCGCAGAAATTCCGGGACTGCCGAAGGAGCTGCGATATACATACCCGAAAGTAAGTACTACTGGCTACCTAGTTGCGCGCATCTCCCGTTGATTCTATAGCTATACCCGTTTATTTTCTTTGTCTTGCAGTGCTTGTGGCAGGAACAAGGGAATGATTTCTGTGGATACCACGTGTGCGAGTTCATCCACAACGCGACTTTGAAAAACAAGTGGGGCTACTCTAAAAGACAATATGAAGTGCGTAAGCAATAATATTCACAATTTCATTTTATTACACCATCATTTGTGTTGAGTTTCATTCATATATATGTATTAATTAACCCCCTTCTTCAAATTAGACGTGGCAGATGCGGAATGAACTCCTAGAACCAGATCGCATGAAAGCAATTCAAGAGGAATTGGCGGGATTCTTTCTTGACCATGTCATCAATAAAGCCGAAGAATACCATGTGGAAATTGATTTCAATTGCTAGGGGATTGTAATTAAGAGATCTTATACATATTGTACATGTATGTAGCCAGTAGCGTCGGATACATGATACGAAAACTTGTTGTTCGACCAATCTCTCGGAGAAGGAGAGGTCGATCGATCACTTCTCTCGGTATGCATGACGAACTTCTGTACTCAATGGTTCTCTCGGTCACTTATGTATATATAGTACGTAGCGTCGACCAAGCACGGACATAAGAGAGGACACTTCTCTCTATTAATTAGCTAGCTAACACAATATACGAAACACCTAAATTAACCCCCCAAAACCCCCAACCCCCCCCCCCTCCTTTCAAAAAAAACAAAAACCCCAGCCACTGGAATGCTGACGCGTGGATGCCTTTTGGTCCTGGTTGGTACCACCAACCGGGACCAAAGGCCCCCTGACTGGGCTCGGCGCACAGGTCCACGTGGAGGCACATTGGTCCCGGTTCGTGTTTGAACCGGGACTAATGGGTGGAGGTATTAGTAACGACCCACTAGTCCCGGTTCATGAACCGGGACTAAAGGCCCTTATGAACCGGGTCTATTAGGTGTTTTTCTACTAGTAATTGGCTGGTTTATCAGGGGTGCCGTGAATCTAGCACGAGCAGTCGAGTATGCGGTCCAGACTGGACGATCCCGGATTGCTTCTTTTAAACGGCTTCTTCCGCTGACCGGATTTGGAGTTACAGAATCCGGCATTGACTGCCGTAACTTCGACATTCTCGCCATTGTTACGACGGTTATGTCTATTGCGCAGTGGCTTTCCGCTACTGTCGCGGATATCTGAAGTGCTAGAGTTTCCTGGCGCGATGTTGCTGCGAGCCACCCAGCTCTTCTCGCCTGCGCAAAAGCGGGTCATTAGTGTCGTAAGGGCCGCCATGGTCTTCGGTTTTTCTTGGCCGAGTTGTCGGGAAAGCCACTCGTTACGGATTTTATGCTTAAAGGACGCCAGGGCCTCGGCGTCTGGACAGTCAACAATTTGGTTCTTTTTAGTTAGGAACCGAGTCCAGAATTTCCTGGCCGACTCTCCGGTCTGTTGGGGAATGTGACTTAAGTCATCAGCATCCGGTGGTCGCACGTAGGTTCCCTGAAAGTTATCGAGGAATGCGTCCTCAAGATATTCCCAACTGCCAATGGAGTTTGCTGGCAGGCGATTCAGCTAATGTCTGGCTGGCCCTTTCAGCCTGAGTGGGAGATACTTGATGGCGTGTAGGTCATCACCACTGGCCATGTGAATGTGGAGAAGAAAATCTTCGATCCACACCGCGGGGTCTGTTGTGCCATCGTATGACTCGATGTTGATGGGTTTAAACCCTTTTGGGAATTCATGTTCCATTACTTCATCAGTGAAGCAGAGGGGGTGTGCGGCGCCTCTGTGCCGGGCTATGTCGCGGCGCAGTCCGATTAGGTCTGGTCGGTTATGTTCGGCCCGGCCGGATTTATCAGTATTGTATCCGGCACGACGATCAGTGTCATGAGCTGTGGCACGCCCCCATGATCCGTAGATCGATCTTGGTTGTCCTGCTTGTTTTCCAATATGTCTCGCAGGTCTTGCGTATTGCCCCGGGCCGTAGTGAACCGGCGTGGGGGTGCGGGCTGGTATCCGGCCTGATATGCCGTTTTATCCCGGCCACGGGGTGGCCGGTCAGCCTCATCATGTGCTGGAAGTTCAGGCTCTTCGGCCTCTTCTTCTAGTGATTTGTGCTTTGGGTATCCCATGATGGGGGGCTCGAGTCCGTATTCCTCGGCCGCCAAGACTTCGGTCCATCTGTCTCCGAGCAAATCTTGATCAGCTCGGAGCTGCTGCTGCTTCTTTTTTAGGCTTCGTGAAGCGCTCCTGCTCTATGGGATCCTCAGGTACGCCGTATTTGTCGTCACCGAGGCTCACCTCGTCTTTGGAAGGAGGTATATAATTATCATCCTCCAAGTATCCGTCCGTCGCCTGTTCATCTGGGCTGACCTGCCCGTGTTCTTATTCGGCCTGCTCGAAGGTAGGCTGATCAGGATTGTATCCCTCTTCGGCGCCATCTGGATTATTTTCTTCTTCAGTGCCGGTATTGCTGTGGCGGGGCTTGGAGCGGCGCCGATGATGCCCATGCTTTGATTTCTTCCCCGAGGGGTAATCTCCTATTGCCTCATCGCCATTGTTTTCTTTGGGAGTGTCCACCATATATATATATGTATATATATATATATATATATATATATATATATATATATATATATATATATATATATATATATATATATATCGTACGAAGAGGTGGTTGTCCAGCGCCCTGTGGGCGGTGGTTCTTGTTCTTCTCCCGCATCATCATCTATACCGTCGATGTCTTCGGAGTCGAAGTTAAGCACGTCGGTCAAATCATCGACCGTGGCTATGAAGTGGATGGTGGGTGGGTAACGAATTTCTTCATCGCCAGCTTCCCGCTCGAGCCGAACATAGTTCGGCCAGGAATCTCCTAACAGAGAGAGAGACCTTAATAAATCAACCACGTCTCCGAAGGGTGAGTGCTGAAAGATATTTGCGGAGGTGAACTCCATAACCGGAGCCCAATTAGATTCCATGGGCACGGATGCGCGCGGTCCGGAACACACGGTCGGAGACAAGTCCGGGGGTCTGAAGATACAGAATCCTTTAGGAGAGGAGTCTGTGTTCGACTTCAACGCCGATGAGCGTGCGGCCTCCGGGGACAGGGTCCATCCGCCGTCCTCGGAAGGCACGACCTACTCTGGAACGAAGTCCGGAGCCGTAGCAGGCGCGATGTTCCGAATATTGTTCGACAGCAGATTTAGGTCATGCACGTCGTGATCGTTCGGCGCTCCTAACATAGGCCCTAATCCATCAAAGATCAAGTCTCTGCGGATGTAGGGAGTGTAGTTTAGTTTTCCAAACCTGACTTGATGGCCAGGGGCGTAGCTGTCGATTTGCTCCAGATGGCCAAGCGAGTTGGCCCGCAGTGTGAAGCCGCCGAACGCGAAGATCTGTCCGGGGAGGAAAGTCTCACCCAGGACGGCGTTGTGGAAGGTTGGAGAAGCCATCGAGCTTTACAGCGATGACACAAAGGAACTCTCAATGAAAGCACCGATGTCGGTGTCAAAACCGGTGGATCTTGGGTAGGGGATCCCGAACTGTGTGTGTAAGGCTAATGGTAACAGGAGACTGGGGACACGATGTTTACCTATGTTTGGGCCCTCTTGATGAAGGTAATACCCTACATCCTGCTTGATTGATCTTTATGATATGAGTATTACAAGTGTTGATCTACCACGAGATCAGAGAGGCTAAACCCTAGAAGCTAGCCTATGGTATGATTGTTGTTTTGTCCTACGGACTAAACCCTCCGGTTTATATAGACACCGGAGGGGGCTAGGGTTACACAGAGTCGGTTATAGAGAAGGAGATCTACATCCGAATCGCCAAGCTTGCCTTCCACGCCAAGGAGAGTCCCATCCGGACACGGCATGAAGTCTTCAATCTTGTATCTTCATAGTCCAACAATCCGGCCAAAGCATATAGTCCGGCTGTCCGGATACCCCCTTATCCAGGACTCCCTCAGTGGGAGATAGCTAGTTTTAGCAGTAGCACACTACAGGGAAAGGCGCTACTGCTAAACGACCTAGCAGTAGCGCACTTCGAGTTAACGCGCTGCTGCTAGAACTAGCTTCGCGGCGGGGTCGTGGGAATTCTAGCAGTAGCGTGGCTTACAGGAGGCGTGCTACTGCTACTTTTATTTCAGCAGCGAGTTCTACTGGAGCGCGCGACTGCTACATTGCAGCAGCGCCTTATTTTACAATGCGCTGCTGGTAAGATTCTGTGTATAGGCTTTTCCCTAGTAGTGGTAGTCGAAGCTTCTGGCACAAGACGAGAATTACAATGCCCCCATTCACATGCATCACGGTGAAGTCGATACATATGAAGGCCATCGTTGCTAACCCATGTTCGGCATTGTAGCCATAACCCTTATTCATACAATCGTGTATTTGTCCCTTCTTAAATAGGAATTCATGTCTCTTCTCTCCATTCTTTATATATCTTAACACGGACCCTAGCCGCCTCGCGGCTCGCCCTTGGGCGAGACCGGAGGCGTCCCCGCCACACATCCCTCTACTACGTCATTCGTCAGCCCACATCGCCGCCCCTGGCTATGGCCTCCCATGTTGGCTTGCCGGTGGTAGTGCGCCTCCTCATAACGCCTGCCTTCTCGTCTTGTCTATTCCCCATCTAGTCCACTCCATGGTCGGCATGACCGGACGCTTCGCCATTCGGGTCTAGTGGCTGCTCGCGATCTACTACAGGTGGATGCTGCTAGGTGGTAGGTAAGGCGCGGTGGTCCTGCATCGTGTCATACATCCTGCGGGGAGCAGCTCCCACGGCTGGACAAAAGTTGTCCTAGGTGAGTTGCCTGGAGCTGAACTAGGTGGAAATCGTTCCTAGTAACTCTCACTGTCTCACGGCCTGCCTGTTGTGCACGCTCGGGCATCTACTAAGCGTCGGCGGCTCTGGCTTCGGCTTGGTGACATCACACTGCACTCATTCTCCTCATGCGCATGCTCTCTCACAGCTGGACACCTCTTCCGAGGACAGGGTGGTGCCTCCATGGATCAGATCCATGGTCGGGCAGGCACGGGGTCCTTCACGGCTGGGCGGCATTACCTAGCTTCGGATGTCGCATTGTCGACTCACGACTAGATAACCCTGGCTAGAAGCCACAACAGGTAGTTGTGGTGTCCTTCTCACGGTGGCGGAAGGGCCCATCAGGCTTGTTAGAAGGGATAGAGAGAGATTGGTGCAATCGTTGTTTATTGCTTGAGCCTCGTGGGCATAACTTCCAGTTTGATGGCTAGACCTTCAAGCCCCAACGTCCTTCACCCGCTTGCTCTTGCGATGGCTCCCAGCTATATGCTTAAGATGGCCGCAGTTTTCGTGCTGGCCCTGTTCGCCGCACAACTGCTAATGGCCACCTAGACGGCGGCATCGGCTGGCTTATGCTATGAGACAGCGTATAAGTGGTGCATTGGGAACGTTGGTCTCATTTTGACTTTTGTCTAGTGCGAAGCTGAGGCTCTCAAGATCTGTCACTGTCAGTGAGGCATGGCAAAGAGGAAGAGGAACACAACGCATGCATGTCACCCGAGTGCCGACTATCTTTCCTTGTTTATTATCTTTGTCACTTGTGAGACTCCCCGTATTCTCTTTACTTTACTTCCAGTTATCGTGTGTCGGTGGCTTAACCAGGTATTTGCCTTCTTTTGGGTAAACGTGTTACTGTGGTTTAAGTAAAGATCCCTCGAATAAATTGTTCCTTCATTTTCGTCAATGGCAGACATATCAGCAATGCCCAATCTCTCTCTCTCTCTATCTCTCTCTCTCTCTCTCTGTCTGAAATGTTCCACATCGGTATTCCTTTGCGGCATTTTCATGTGAGTTGAATAAAGTATGCTAAAAAATATATATGTGAGTCGCAAGCTCCTTTGCAAATATCATCTGTAGTCGAAGCTTCTGGCACACAAACAAGCATTCCAATGCCCACATTCACATGCATCTCGGTGAAGTAGATACACATGAAGGACTTCGTTGCTAACCGTGTAACATGTTGGGCATTGTAGCCATATCCCTTGTTCATACAATCGTGTATCTGTCGCTTCTTAAACAGGAATTCATATCTCTTCTCTCCATTCTCTATATATCTAAACACAGACCCTAGCCGCCTTGTGGTTCGTCCTTGGGTGACACCGGAGGCATCCCCGCCTCACATACCTCTACTACGTCATTCGTCAGCCCTCATCGCCGCCCCTTGCTATGGCCTCCCACTCGGCTTGCCGGTGGAAGCGGGCCTCCTCATAACGTCTGCCTTCTCATCTTATCTATTCCCCATCTAGTCCCCTCCATGGTCAGCATGATCGGACGCGTCGCCATGCGGGTCTAGCAGCTGCTCGCGATCTACTACAGATGGATGCTGCTTGGTGGTTATCTAGTCCCCTCCATGGTCAGCATGATCGGACGCGTCGCCATGCGGGTCTAGCAGCTGCTCGCGATCTACTACAGATGGATGCTGCTTGGTGGTAAATAAGCCGCGGTGCTCCTCCACCGTGTCATACGTCCTGCTGGGAGCAGCTCCCATGGCTGGACAAAAAATGTTCCTAGGTGCGCTGCCTGTAGCTGAACTAGGTGGGAATCGTTGCTAGTAACTCCCACTATCCCATGGACCGGCTATTGTGCACGCTCGGGCATCTACTAAGCCCTGGCGGCTCTGGCTTCGGCTTGGTGATGTCACACTGCACTCATTCTCCTCACGCGCATGCTCCCTCATGGACGGGCACCTCTTCCGAGGACGGGGTGGTGCCTCCATGGATCAGATCCATGACCAGGATGGCACGGGGTCCTTCACGGTAGGGCGGAATTACCTAGCTTAGGATGTCGCAGTGTCCTTGCCTAGAAGCCGCTACAGGTAGTTGTGTTGTCCTTCTCACGGTGGCGGAAGGGGCCATCAGGCTTGTTAGAAAGGGATAGAGAGAGATTGGTGCAATCGTTTTTTAGTGCTTGAGCCTCGTGGGCATATATATAGAAGTACATGGTCAACTTGGAGTACAAGATAAGCCAGAACATATCCTGGTCTATCTCGTATTTCCTAACTAATCATATATAATACTCACCATTTCCCA
Organism: Triticum dicoccoides; assembly: GCF_002162155.2. Lineage (NCBI taxonomy): Eukaryota > Viridiplantae > Streptophyta > Magnoliopsida > Poales > Poaceae > Triticum > Triticum dicoccoides. The sequence continues at coordinate 861,776,422 of NC_041385.1, read as the reverse complement.
GGGGTGAAAACAGTTACGATGCAGATTTCTCCATTCAATGTATTTCTTCTGAAATATTAGCTATGAAGTAAACTCACAATTTCTACTTCCTTTAATGCAATTTTCGTTTTTATGATTTGCAAAGATGGATAGAGCTGAAAATTCTTTTGAGCATCTTATTACTCCTTCACTCGCACGTTTCATTTGTCACTAGGTTGTCTGTACAAGTTTAACCACTTCAATAATGATGTTTTTTCGTGGCATCCAGGACAACGTTAACGACACATGAAAGAATCTCATGAACTACTCTTCCTTATTCTAGAATTAGGTGATGTTACTTAAATGATGAACTAGTGATCGCTAGGTTGATGAACTTCGATTGTAGTCAAGAAGAATGCTCTCTATTCGTGATGATCCAATGCATGAATCTGCATGAATAAAAGTATGTATTTTTGGATAGTTTAGATTTGGCTCTTTATTATCAATTTATTATTCATGTTGAAGCCAAAAAACATTCAACCATGTCGAGAAAGCCACGAGGCACTACAAATGTATTCATTATTTTGTAGATCTTCAAGTACCTATATATGATTCGCATATATAAAATATTAATACTCTAGATTCTCGCAGCAATCCGCAGGGTATTGGATTGTTGTTATAGTTTGCCGATCTTAGATCTAATCGATTTTTGGCTTTTTACTTTTTTCTTCACGTACCCATAGATTTAGTTTTATGAGTTTGCTAGTAGCCAACGTCTTGCATGTTGTTCAAGGCAATAAACCCTTTTCATCTGGTTCAAGGAAAAGAGCAGCAATCCTCTTATTTTATGCCAAGCTCTTTTATTAATGTAGCCAGAACCACGTCTGTAAGGTATTGCTCCATAATAATTTCAGACTCATTCGGCAATGATTCGTGAGTGCTGCTGAAGTTTTACAATTGTGTAGAGGATGCATTACATGCTACAATATTATGTAAAGGAACATGTGCGCCTGTATAATTTTCGCATATTCGGTTATCTCCACCATGTGGAGCCGAATTATAAACATCTATAGTTGTGTAAGATTAAGAAAAACTAGGGTTGGACGATAGATTGTACTCATTGAACCAACTAGTGACACCATATTAATT
>NC_041385.1:861743950-861775305 GCF_002162155.2 Triticum dicoccoides | reverse complement strand
CCAAAAAACATTCAACCATGTCGAGAAAGCCACGAGGCACTACAAATGTATTCATTATTTTGTAGATCTTCAAGTACCTATATATGATTCGCATATATAAAATATTAATACTCTAGATTCTCGCAGCAATCCGCAGGGTATTGGATTGTTGTTATAGTTTGCCGATCTTAGATCTAATCGATTTCTGGCTTTTTACTTTTTTCTTCACGTACCCATAGATTTAGTTTTATGAGTTTGCTAGTAGCCAACGTCTTGCATGTTGTTCAAGGCAATAAACCCTTTTCATCTGGTTCAAGGAAAAGAGCAGCAATCATCTTATTTTATGCCAAGCTCTTTTATTAATGCAGCCACAACCATGTCTGTAAGGTATTGCTCCATAATAATTTCAGACTCATTCGGCAATGATTCGTGAGTGCTGCTGAAGTTTTACAATTGTGTAGAGGATGCATTACATGCTACAATATTATGTAAAGGAACATGTGCGCCTGTATAATTTTCGCATATTCGGTTATCTCCACCATGTGGAGCCGAATTATAAACATCTATAGTTGTGTAAGATTAAGAAAAACTAGGGTTGGACGATAGATTGTACTCATTGAACCAACTAGTGACACCATATTAATTTATTAATCTACACAGCGATTGGGCATTCTTATTGTTTTTCTTGATAGCGAACCGTTGATGACCAGCAAGAACGGGTTGTAGAACGTTTGAAGCTTCGTCCCTGGCAGAGTCGCGGAAAAGTGTGTTCATACACGAACACGTCATCATGTACCTTCGACGACGGGGTGATGCGCCACCGCTCATGTTGAAGGAGACCCGACCGGAAGCGCGGTACACAAGCAACCCGACGGTCACTTTGTAGACCCGAAACCCCACATAATTGGGAGGGATCCCATCAGGGTTTGCAACAGCTATGGGCTGTGCTAGATAGACCTGATTACCGGCTTGTAGATTTGCAGCCCTCCAATCTTGAATAACGACAAAGGACGACTAGAAATATACAAGGGAGAGAGATAAAAAGTAGATGAGGGAGAAAAATTAGTAGATTCATTTTCTCGATTGTGCGTTGTTCAATCAGCCGTCACCTCTCATCTATTTATGAGGCCGCTGGACTTCCCGTACAAGTAAATGACTCCATATCCCATCCAAATCTTTTCAAAATTACCTGAACACGGATGTAGGTAAATCTAAGACATCAATTTGGTTTTTGGGACTCACAGGCCACAACCGACCTTGGATGAACATGTGCCAAAAAGCAAGTTTAAACGTTTCAATGAGAAAAACAATTTTTGTGTTAAACATTTTTCCATTCAAGGTCACCTTGAGAACCGAATCGCTCATGCGACCCATTAGACATCACCCAGACGGGTTTCTGATTGTCCGGGCCATCTTTTACTAATGGTCTACCTGTAGTGCATCGGCTTCAACTTTTGCATACGAGATGAATTACATATGTAAATCAATTATATCGAGGAGAAAAGACAATCCATGTAGAAAACTCTGTCATCAGAGGTTGTCTTCGAGGCGTAACCGCCAAATATTACTCTGATTGGAAAATTTTGACATTTCGAGTACAATTTCGGCCCTCGAGATGAGACGGATAGTGATGACCCAAACATCGAAGTTGTTCATTTCAAGCGCATGGTGATTTTTGATATTGGACACTTTTTCATTTGATGCCATCTTAATCATGTTTTCTGCCACGCCAAAAACTGGTGTCAACACGTCGTTGAACCCATGATCCATAATGCCGATCTCAACAGGAAATACTACTTCCAAGGAAATGCATCTCAAACAGTTGAAGCCCATTCTTGTTAGTACCAGACGGCTAGGCCTAGCTTGTGTGCTGTGCAACAGCAAGAACTGACAGGTCATCTCTGAATACTGAAGCATATGTACACATGGGTCGGTGGCGGTCAAACATGACGGAAGATAATGGCGATAAATCACGAGATCGTGTACTAATTAATACAGGATTAAGATGACCTTGTGGGATGGTAACAGAAGTTATCTTGCATCTCTATAAAGGATTTACAACCTACAGTTTTTGTGTTGCTTCAGTATTCTTGTATTTTGGTGGCAGGCTGATATTACATTTTTTATCTCACTGCATGGCACACACCAGAATTATCTAGGCAGTATTCTTGAATCTCGGTGCCAGGGTGGTAGTACATCTTGAATTCAGTGAATGGCACACACCAGGATTATCTAGGCAGTAAAGTACGAGTTGAGCTTAGATGCAACCAGCTGGCTAGTGATATGCCACATGCGCGCATGTATGGGGAAACTCCTAAGTCAACTATGGATGGTGCAATTGTTTGATTGAGCCGAGACATCTCTATTTTGAAGTTAGAACTGTGTGATTTTAATTCAAATTAGTGGGTTCGAAGGATATAGTGACGTTACATATTAGTTGATAGTTGGCCCTTTACCGAAAAAGCGTTTCCGCCACTTTGTATCAAAAACCAAACCACCATTCAATACATTGCAATACTGCGGCAAGCAACACATCAAGCCCAAAGAGAAAGAAAAATAAATAAATGCCAACAACGGCAACTTGACAAAGCGCGGAAGACCCGCGACCGCTGCGCCCTCCGAAAACAAACTACCACAGCCCAAGGCTCTGATCTACCGTGAACTACCCGGACAAGTCCTAGGGTTTCCCCCAGTACGCGAAGGCAGGTGGGGGATAGCTACTCCTGACACCATCCAAGAAGGGATAGTGGCACCCACCGGTGTCACCGCATCTGAGATGGACGAACCGGCGAGGATTTCTCCCACACGCCAAACCGCACCGGCCAACCGGAGCCGACCAGCCAAACAACCGCCCAACCATTCACCATCACGGTTACGCCGCCACCAATGCCGTCTCGCTGCGAGCACCACCAAGAGGCAAAGAAGACGCGAGAGAAGATCCAAGCGACGAGAGCAGCAGCACCAAGGCCGAGCGGGAGGGAACCACCTCCACCGCCATCGTGCGAGAGGCGCGCGCCTCCGGCACCGTCGCAGTAGCCATCTGGACATGGCAGCTGGGCATACAAGGCCACCCCTGGCCCGGCCAGGCCCGAAATGGGCCCCCCGCCGGCAACGCTGCAGCAGGCTGGCGTCGACGCCGCCAGCACCCCGCCAGTTATCGCCGCTCGCCACCGCCTCCTGAGGGCCCAGATCTGGGCACAGCGGTCGCCGCCAGCCCGTGCCGCTGCGTTGCCCCGCCGCCACCCAGAGCTCGCCCCCGCCCGCGAAAGGAAACCCCGCCGCAGCGCCGGACCACCGCCGCCTGAAGACACCACCGGAACGCTCTGTCCCGCGCCGGAGAAACGCTAGACGGGGAAGGGCTGGGGGCCGCCGCCGCCAACGTCGCCCGGGCCAGGCCCGCGGCGGGCATCGGCGACGGCGGCAGGGGGAGGAGAGAGGGGGAGGGGTCGCGGGGAAGGAGGGGAGGCGCTGCCGGCCGCCCGCGGGGGCGACGTGGTCGAGGTCGAGAGGGGGTAGTTGGCCCTTTTGGACCCTTTAGATACTGCCACAAGTAGGGATAGCAAAGTGTGCTCACGATATTAAAGATCACCAAGCCCTATGTCTTGTTACCTTTGTTAGAGTTGTGTCGAATATTATTATACAAGGTAGGTTACAGTTAGACTTGGATTTGGACTGTGTGTAGATAGGATATGAAGTCATGTCCAAATAGGAGACTTGTATCTTAGACCACTCATATATAGTGGGTGTCTACGATGTAACCTACGCCAACATAATAACACATGTACGTAGGGGAAGCCGGCGGCGCGTGCCGGCACCCGGGTGGCCTGTGTGCGGTATTGTGACAGTGTCACGGGAAGGAGCGCCCGTAGTCAGTCCCCGGGGATGTAGCCACGATGATGAACTCGTTAACAAATGTCAGTGTCGTGCTCATGTGATTGCTTGGTTCTCGGTAGATCAACTGTGCGCCTCGGATTAATTCTGACAACCTTCCGTTTGTCCTTGCGTGCGTCAAAGCTGTCGCACATACATCTATTGTACATTCCATGACCCTGGTCCAGGACCAGAATTACCTGATATTGATAGTTTAAGGTGAGGTGCGTGTGAAAGTGCAGTCAAGGGACGAACTCTAAGCCAATTTTCACTGTTTCTGCCGAGATTGTGTGCAGCGACCGCAAGAACAAAGAATTGAAGGATCACCTATGAATATTGAAGCATCCGTACACATGGGCCAGTTGCGGTGCAACACAACAGAAGATAATGGCGTTAAAATCGCGAGATCATGTACTAATTCATACGGGATCAAGATGCTGTATGCTGTCGTGGGATCTTAATAACATAAGCTTGGACACTGCAGTTTTTGTATTGGTTCCTTATTTTCTTGAATCTCGGTGCTAGGCTGGTAGTGCATTTTAAACTCACTGCCTGGCACACAACAGGATTATCTATTGTCCGATAAGTACTAAAGTATGAGTTGAGCGTAGATGCAGCCAGCAGTTTTGGGATATGGCAGATGCGCGCGCGCATGGGGAATCTCCCAAGTCAACTATGATGCGTGGCTTGGATGATTGATGGAATAAAAACTTCCATTATCACGCACGATACTCCAGTATTACTATTACATCTGAGATCCAGTTAGATCATGGATGGCAAACGAAGACCAACTAACCAACTCTTGTGCCCATAAATAGGAGGCCTTGCTAGGAAGCACTCACATCAACCAAAGCTTCCGGAAAACACTTCCAGTTGGCTGGCTAGACCTTCAAGCCGCAACGTCCTTCATCCGCTAGCTCCTGCAATGGCTCCCAGCTCCATGCTTAAGATGGCCGCAGTTTTCATGCTGGCCCTGTTCGCTGGACAGCTGCTAACGGCCACCCCGACGACGGCGTCAGCAAGCATCTGCTATCAGACAGCGTATAATTGGTGCATTGGGAACGTTGGTCCCATTTTCACTTTTGTCTACTGCGAAGCTGAGGCTCACAAGATCTGTCACTGTCAGTGAGGCATGACAAAGAGGAAGAGGAACACAACGCATGCACCTCACCCGGGTGCCCACTATCTTTCCTTGTTTATTAACTTTGTGACTTGTGAGACTCCCCATATTTTCTTTCCTTTACTTCCAGTTATCGTGTGTCTGTGGCTTAACCAGGTATTTGCCTACTTTCGGGTCAACGTGTTACTGTGGTTTAAGCAAAGATCCCTCGAATAAATTGTTCCTTCATTTTCGTCAATGGCAGACATATCAGCAATGCCCACTCTCTCTCTCTCTATCTCTCTCTATGTGTGTGTGTGTGTCCGAAATTTGCCACATCGGTATTCCTTTGCGGCATTTTCATGTGAGTTGAATAAAGTATGCTAAAATATATATATATGTGAGTCGCAAGCTCCTTTGCAAATATCATCTGTAGTCGAAGCTTCTGGCACAAAACAAGCATTCCAATGCCCACATTCACATGCATCTCGGTGAAGTAGATACACATGAAGGACTTCGTTGCTAACCGTGTAACATGTTCGACATTGTAGCCATATCCCTTGTTCATACAATCGTGTATCTGTCGCTTCTTAAACAGGAATTCATATATCTTCTCCCCATTCTGTATATATCTAAACACAGACCCTAGCCGCCTTGCGGTTCGCCCTTGGGTGACAGCGGAGGCATCCCCGCCGCACATACCTCTACTACGTCATTCGTCAGCCCTCATCGCCGCCCCTGGCTATGGCCTCCCACTCGGCTTGCCGGTGGAAGCGGGCCTCCTCATAACGTCTGCCTTCTCATCTTATCTATTCCCCATCTAGTCCCCTCCATGGTCAGCATGATCGGACGCGTCGCCATGCGGGTCTAGCAGCTGCTCGCGATCTACTACAGATGGATGCTGCTTGGTGGTCATATAGTCCCCTCCATGGTCAGCATGATCGGACGCGTCGCCATGCGGGTCTAGCAGCTGCTCGCGATCTACTACAGATGGATGCTGCTTGGTGGTAAATAAGCCGCGGTACTCCTCCACCGTGTCATACGTCCTGCTGGGAGCAGCTCCCATGGCTGGACAAAAAATGTTCCTAGGTGCGCTGCCTGTAGCTGAACTAGGTGGGAATCGTTGCTAGTAACTCCCACTGTCCCATGGACCGGCTATTGTGCACGCAGTGTCCTTGCCTAGAAGCCGCTACAGGTAGTTGGGTTGTCCTTCTCACGGTGGTGGAAGGGGCCATCAGGCTTGTTAGAAAGGGATAGAGAGAGATTGGTGCAATCGTTTTTTAGTGCTTGAGCCTCGTGGGCATATATATAGGAGTACATGGTCAACTTGGAGTACAAGATAAGCCAGAACATATCCTGGTCTATCTTGTATTTCCTAACTAATCATATATAATACTTACCATTTCCCAGGGGTGAAAACGGTTGCGATGCAGATTTCTCCATTCAACGTATTTCTTCAGAAATATTAGCTATGAAGTAAACTGACAATTTCTACTTCCTTTAATGCAATTTTCGTTTTTATGATTTGCAAAGATGGATACAGCTGAAAATTCTTTTGAGTCTTCTTATTCCTCCTTCACTCGCATGTTTCATTTGTCACTAGGTTGTCTGTACAAGTTTAACCACTTCAATAATGATGTTTTTTCGTGGCATGCAGGACAATGTTAACGACACATGAAAGAATCTCATGAACTAGCCTTCCTTCTTCTAGAATTAGGTGATGTTGCTTAAATGATGAACTAGTGATCGCTAGGTTGATGAACTTCAATTGTAGTCAAGAAGAATGCTCTCAATTCGTGATGATCCAATGCATCAATCTGCATGAATAAACGTATGTATTTTTGGATAGTTTAGATTTGACTCTTTATTATCAATTTATTATTCATGTTGAAGCCAAAAAACATTCAACCATGTCGAGAAAGCCACAAGGCACTACAAATGTATTCATTATGTTGTAGATCTTCAAGTACCTAGATATGATTCGCATATATAAAATATTAATACTCTAAATTCTCGCAGCAATCCACAGGGTATTGGATTGTTGTTATAGTTTGCCGATCTTAGATCTAATCGATTTTTGGCTTTTTACTTTTTTCTTCACGTACCCATAGATTTAGTTTTATGAGTTTGCTAGTAGCCAACGTCTTTTCGCATGTTGTTCAAGTCAACAAACCCTTTTCATCCGGTTCAAGGAAAAGAGCACCAATCCTCTTATTTTATGCCAAGCTCTTTTTTTAATGCAGCCACAACCACGTCTGTAAGGTATTGCTCCATAATAATTTAGACTCATTCGGCAATGATTCGTGAGTGCTGCCGAAGTTTTACAATTGTGTAGAGGATGCATTACATGCTACAATATTATGTAAAGGCACATGTGCGCCTATATAATTTTCGCCTATTCGGTTTTCTCCACCATGTGGAGCCGAATTATAAACATCTATAGTTGTGTAAGATTAAGAAAAACTAGGGTTGGACGATAGATTGTACTCATTGAACCAACTAGTGACACCATATTAATTAATTGATCTACACAGCGATTGGGCATTCTTATTATTTTTCTTGATAGCGAACCGTTGATGACCAGCAAGAACGGGCTGTAGAACGTTTGAAGCTTCGTCTCTGGCAGAGTCGCGGAAAAGTGTGTTCATACACGAACACGTCATCATGTACACTCGACGCCGCGGTGATGCGCCATGGCTCATGTTGAAGGAGACCTAACCGGAAGCGCTGTACACAAGCACCCCGAAGGGCGCTTTGTAGACCCGAAACCCCAGACAATTGGGAGGGATCCCATCAGGGTTTGCAACAGCTACGGGCTGTGCTAGGTAGACCTGATCACCCCTAAGGGCTTGTAAATTTGCTGCCCTCCAATCTTGAATAACAAGAAATATACAAGGGAGAGAGATAAAATGTAGATGAAGGAGAAAAATTATTAGATTGATTTTCTCGATTGTGCGTTGTTCAATCAGCTGTCACCTCTCATCTAGCTATGAGGCCGCTGGACTTCCGGTACAACTAAATGACTCCATATCCCATCCATATCTTTTAAAAATTACCTGAACACGGATTTAGGTAAATATAAGACATCAATTTGGTTTTTGGATCTCACAGGCCACAACCGACCTTGGATGAACATGTGCCCAAAAGCAAATTTAAAAGTTTCAATGAGAAAAACATTTCTTTTGTTAAACATTTTTCCATTCAAGGTCACCTTGAGAACCGAATCGCTCATGCGATCCATTAGACATCACCCACACGGGTGTCTGATTGTCCGGGCCATCTTTTACTAATGGTCGATCTGCAGTCGGCTTCAACTTTTGCATACGAGATGAATTATATATCTAAATCAATTATATCGAGGGGAAAAGACAATCCGTGTAGAAAACTTTGTCTTCGAGGCGTAACCGGCCAAATAGTACTCTGAGCGGAAAATTCTGACATTTCGAGTACAATTTCGGCCCTCCAGATGAGACGGATAGTGATTACCCAAACATCAAAGTTGTTCATTTCAAGCACATGGTGATTTTTGATATTGGACACTTTTTCATTTGATGCCATCTTAATCATGTTTTCTGCCACGCCAAAAACTGGTGTCAACACGTCGTTGAACCCATGATCCATAATGCCGATCTCAACAGGAAATACTACTTCCAAGGAAATGCATCTCAAACAGTTGAAGCCCATTCTTGTTAGTACCAGACGGCTAGGCCTAGCTTGTGTGCTGTGCAACAGCAAGAACTGACAGGTCATCTCTGAATACTGAAGCATATGTACACATGGGTCGGTGGCGGCCAAACATGACGGAAGATAATGGCGATAAATCACGAGATCGTGTACTAATTAATACAGGATTAAGATGACCTTGTGGGATGGTAACAGAAGTTATCGTTGCATCTCTATAAAGGATTTACAACCTACAGTTTTTGTGTTGCTTCGTTATTCTTGAATTTTGGTGGCAGGCTGATATTACATTTTTGATCCCACTGTATGGCACACACCAGAATTATCTAAGTACTCTACTGTTTTTTGTAGAGCTTCAGTATTTTTGAATCTCGGTGCCAGGGTGGTAGTATATTTTGAATTCAATGAATGGCACACACCAGGATTATCTATCTCTACTCCTAATGTCTCAATTCGTAGTCCCCACTCACAGGTTAAATTTTGTCCCATCAAACCTTGGGTTTTTTCGTCCTCGTTCCCACCTCCCACTATTCAGAGATCCCGCCCAGGTTCCAGCGCCCACACGAGGTTCCTACACGGTCGCCCGATAAACAAAACCTTAGAAAAGAAATCTGCAAAAATAAACCTATGAAAAAAAACCACTCGCCCTCGATCCCTCGCTACCCTAGATCGTCTCCCCGCCTACAGCCCACCACCGCCGCACCCCAAGCTCCTTTCTGGCTCCACTTCACGCCCTCTCCATCCTACTCAGGACTTCACCGTTGCCCGTGATTTAGCCATTGCCGCAACTGACGTCCTCCTCTCCATCGCCATCGGTCATCCATGTGTGTTGGCCCGTCATCACCAATTCTCTTGCCCCCCATCTCTCACTCGCTCTCCCAATCCACAACTCTTTTCTCTCTGGACAACTATGGTTGTGCGCCGTCGCCGTCTTCCTGGCCGACAGCGACTACCCGTGTCTCCGTTGGCCGCAACCATCCCCGCCTCTATCTCCCCACAGGAGCTCGGCCCTGCCACGCTCTTGTTCCATGGGAGGTCAGCCACAACGACCGGCCACCGCTGGACTATGGTCACCGCCACCGCAGCCAGCCGCTTATACGCAGCGCTGAACCCTCTCACACCTGCTAGGAGCCGGGACGCGTTCCTCCACAACGGCCGGGTCTTCACTGACGCGGGCCTCTAGACGATGCGTGCTCCGGCTCCCTACCACGGTATGGTGGATGCTGAGAGGGTGATCGATGGAATGCCGGCCAGGTACATGGTCACGCAGAACTCGATGGTGGAAAGGTACGTGTCCAGTGGGCTCTCAGGGAAATGGCCATGTACTGTTTTAGGGTGATGCACGAGGTGCGACATGCCAGATTCGGGATCCTCAGCCGCCCTTGACGCTTGCTTCCTCGAATAGGCGTTGATGGAAGGGTATTGGCTAGAGCAAGTCGTCAAGGTTGACACCTCTCTTCCTGACATGTACTGCAAGTGTGGTCCCATTGCTTCTAACGAAGGTGGCGTGATGATTGAGGAGGTTGAGGGGACGTTCGGCATGCCACAAAACATCTCCGTAGCGCTCCTTGAGCTGGAACGCAGCCTGCGCAGAGACATCCACGCAAAAGCTCAAGATGCTCATCAGCTACACCGACAACCTCCCACCAGCAGGGTAAAGGATCCTATTCTCGATTTTATCGGATCTGATCTTTATGGTAGTTTCAACATTCGTGTTCTAGGATTATTTTTTATGAGACAGCATGGTACGGGAAGTGATGTGTGATTTTGATGAGTTGGTGGGGATTCTCGGTTGTCAAGCTTTAGGTGACAAGGGTATAATGTGGTGTACTAAACAATTTATGGCAGGGATAGTCCCTCTAGATCACTCTGTCTTGCCCATTGTCGAACTCATCCTCTCAAACTACATTAGTGGAAGTTTATCTCTGTTTTCGTTATGATGCACTCAAAGAGAGTCCATCAGTGAGATACTTTTTAGGCACAAAACAACTTCCTCCTGCATGGAGTTAGAAGCCAGGAATCTAAGGGTTCAGAAGAGAAATTCTATGCAGATCGTAGCTGCCATCATCATTACCTTGCCCGTATAGGGACAGTGTATTACCTTAGTCGGGTTTCGGCTCAAATTGTGGTTCTATGTAAAGCACGAAAACAGAGTTATCTATGGGTTCCCTTAGGTGATCTCCCCTCTCCATTTGATGCCATATGTGTTCCTAACTTCCCATTCATTCCCTGGTTTGGTCAGTGTATAGTTTGATATACGCCCCTCAACTTTTTGTATGAACTCCAGAATGGGGAATGAATCCTGGGGGATGGATTTGCTTTCATGGGACATGATTTGAGGATGCAATTTTCTGATCCACTATTTTCTTTAATGACAGGGACGGTTGAGCTTAGGCTCTTTATTTTGGGTAGCTTGATGTTGTTGAGGTACCTAACTCTGGATGTGAGTACTATTTTCCTTGTGTGCTTGCTTGATGAATTGAATAGATAATTTTTTTCTGCCCGCTGTTCCAAATGATGGTACTTGATATTTATGCAGCTTCAAGCTTAGTTTTTTTGTGCTTGATGATAGTAGTTTTTTGTGCAATTTCAAGGTTTATTTTCTTGTGCTTGATGATAGTAGGGCCGAGTAGATTATTGTCAAACCAGATGTGGCTATCCTTGTCGTTTTAGGTGCCCCTGGTTGGTAACACCTAAGTTTCCGTATCATATACATCACTGGGTGCCCAGTCCATCAACTACAGCAGCCCAGTGAACAGTTATCCCCAAGAGGTGGAAGTAGCGCAATGATGACTATAAGATAATGCTGATGATCGAGTTGACGGGTCTTTCTGCTTGCTCCAATGGTGAGCACCGGATAGTTCTCTTAAACGATGATATCGCCGACACAGCACCTGCAGCTTGCGGATCCCATGCCACACCCCAGATGCTGACGCTGAACCGGGCTACCTATTGCAAGATGAACACCTAAAGAAGGTTCTTTTCATCCTCTGTATTAGTTAACAATTGCTTATATTTACTATAGTTGAGTTGTTTGTGTTATTTCCAAGCAGAGATTATTACAAAGTTATGCCACATGTGTGCTCCTAATTTCGTCTTTGCTAACTAGGATGATGCATCAGATAAATTTTTGATTGTTAGGATGTTGCAACTGAAGTAATGGCTGTCATTTTTTTATTTGCAGGTTGCCACTAATTTTCTGGTATTCTAAGTTTTACTTGTGTATCTTTGAGAGATAGCAGCAAACACTTCTGTTCATTTTTGTTCTTTTCTTCAATGAGTTCTTTTGTATTCTTCTTATTTTTGATCTAGAAAACTAACACCTGGACAACGATTGATATCACCATCATATAAGATAATAAGAAGTTGTGTGATTGAATCAAGTTGCACGGGAAAATCACAACTTCCACCATGTATAGTTCAGATCAAGCTGCCATTAACGTCTATAGGTAAGCATATATGCTAGGCTGATTGCATTACAATTCCAGTGAAGTCCTCTCAATATTGGCACCCTAGAGAAGATTTATTTGTTTGCATTTCGGTGTTTTTTTTTCACATTTCAAGTTTTTTCGAACCTGCATAGATGAACTTTTTGTGTGGGCATCCACCTTGCAAGATATTATTAAGACTTGTGTACAATTGAATTGGTTATATGAATCATGGCCAAAAAGAAATAAAATGAATTAGCTATATTAATCCGTCATCTTGATCTTGCTAAGGATTGGTTTTTCGAATATGTTGCATATGAGTATCGAGTATTATAAATAATAGCTTCGTTGATGTGTACTTATTTCTCAGAAACTACAAAGATCGTCGGGCCATAAGGTAGATTTTAGTTTATTACCATGTATTTGTCGGCTGTTCAGGGTGTTGTTCGAGGAAACTAATTTCTATTAAACACCACAACAAAGAGTTCAAAGTTTGAGTTAATATCCTTGTGGCTAAAGAAGAGAAAGTTCCTGAGGATGTATGGAGCATGCAAGATGAGACACCTTGGCTAGGGTCCATGCATCCTGAAGGACTCGGGTGTACCTCATCTTCTAGCAATGGTTACTTTATTAAGATCTACATATCCGGATATGCCAGTGGAGGCCTCGCTAGTGTCATGCCTGCATCTGTGAGTAATTACATGTCACTGAAATAGAAAGTTGGCATATATACTTTGATTATCCAGATGTAATCGAAGTTGAATGTTTTCTACAGGTCTGTGCATCAGCTGTCCTTACTAATGGGCAGTACTTGTTGAAGCCTGATTGTGATTGCTACATCATCAATAACAATTCTCTAAGTGAGGCTAGGTGCTTACTAATGGACCGTCTAGGGAAGAAAATCCATTATGTCCAACTCCATTATGTTCAACAGTAAGTCAGTATCTTGATTGAAAAATCCGCAACACATCATATTAATTATTAGTACGCTACAAAATCTGCAACACATCATATTAATTAGGAAAAAAATATTGATTGCAAAAGCTTACAGGTAGTATGCATCAATGCAGACACAACAGTAAGTCAAAGTTAATTAGCGGAAGTATAATCCATTTTATGAAAGTTATTCATGCTACAAAAATAGCTGTATAACCTGAAAAATGATAGCAGCTACCCGTCCAGACCTTCTTTCTATAGTGAAATTGATACAATACCACATTAAAGGCCTTTACAGGCCTTCTTTATTCATGTCAAATTTGGCAACAAAAATGTAGCCTTACCAATCATGTGGTGTGGATGCTCACTAGCACCGTCAAAAGGTGGGTGATGGGAACGGAAGGAGGAAGAAGACGACAACGAGCATTGAATTTTAGAAGAGGGGTGGGGTGGGTAGAGGAATGTTCGAGGGCAATGGTGGACCTACGAAGAAGGTGGCTTGGGCAGGATGGCACGCAGGATCGGCACAGGTCACGCCATTATCGGAGGATGGGTCAGCGGTAACGGTGGACCAATAGAGAAAGTGGCTCGAGCAGGGTGAACGAAGCGTCCGCGACCAGTGTCAGAGCGTCCTGCGTCTTATCAGAGGGTGGATCGGAGGAAACGGTGAACCAATGGAGAAGCGGCTTGTGTAGGGAGGTGCACGTCATTGGGACTAACCGCGACCAGTGTCCGTGGGGACGGAAAGAGGAAGAAGAAGACAAGCACATAGTTTTACCATCGAAAAACAGGCGACTGGTGCATATTTGCTCTCATGGTATGTACTAAAGAATTTGATAAAAGGTGATATATATTCAAATGACTTCACTTGTGTCACTTAATCATTATTTTGTTTCATTTTCGTGTATTTAGCCCATAGCAACACATGCACAGTTAACTAGCAGCAATGTCCTAAATAGCTAGAGTATGTTGTGGCTCGACCTCCTCCGAGCAGGTAGGATGAATCCCTTGCACTCTTGCTTCTCTGTTATGTAAGCAGTATGTAAAAAAATCAGGACTCTGCAAACTCTGCATTAGACAACCTTTAATTTGTGTCACGGACAAATGTGCGTATGGTGCCTTATTAATTGTGGTGAAACCTGTATTTAACATCTATAGAAGAAAGCAAAGCCAACAATGGTAGTTATAAATTATTAGTACGCTACAAAATCTGTGACACATCATATTAGGAACTCAAATCTTTATTAAGAAAAATCCATCATCCCCTCAAAATCTATTTGACAATAATCAGTTGCTTATCTGTATGTGTTACTGTCGATTGAGTTAAGAGTTCTCAATGTCATTCAAGGACCAGATTATGTGGGAATTCGTTGCGTGATCCTCGGAACATCTTTTTATGGTTATGAAATGCCAATTAAAAACAAGAAACCAAGTTATTCTCTTCACTCCGTGGATGTAGAACATTAAAATCGAAGACTAGGGAACATTTGTTTCTTACCTGAATGCTGTTTGTAGGATATGCCCTGGATTTGATGCTGGGAAATTACCTCTTAAGTCTCAAATGAGCCTAGAGATGAGATCTGGCGGTTCCATTGTTTTTGTAGCATCCACTGATCGAATGTACCCGTTCACTTCTAGAAATGGGCATTCCTTTTCATCATATAAGTTCATTTTTTAACCCTACCTTTTGTAGGGCTAACTTCTCATGGTAATCATCGTATCTTACTTTGATGGACCACTTTCTCATGGTAAGGAGACTTCATGAAAAGTATGCCAATAACTATGGTTTGAAATTTAGATAACTAATTTCTTCTACTTAACCCAAAAGACAAGATGGATTGATTATTGATAAAATGAATTCATTTAAGATAGAAAAATTAGGATAGCAAATTTCTGAGCCGTAGGAGGTAGAAAACTCTCAATGACTGTTTTTAGGGAAGGAGCTGCATATTCCGGCTGAAGAGGACATGCCATTTGACAGGGTGATTCAAAAATTGTGAAAGCATGATTCAATCAAGTTGCTGAATATTGAACAAACTTTAACTCTTACTTCAAAAATTGTATTGAAGCACATAACTTGTAAAAGATGGTTTGATCAAGTTTCTGAGTATTGGAGACAAACTATAGCACTTACTCTGGAAGAACATAGCTGGTTAAAGAATGCGGAACACTTTGAATTTGAATAAGACCATGCTCCTTTTTCATTAAATGGGTGGTTTGTCCATTAATTAAATAAATTAGGTCATAAGATCGTGTCTTCATTAAAATATACTTCATTTGGTACCATCGTTTCCATTTCTTCTACAATAAACTCTTGCTTTGCCGGATATAAATACTGCTTGAAGGAGTTGGAACTTCTTTTTCCCAAGTTGTAATTATATAACTAAAATTTCAAATTAATATGTTATTTAAATTTTGTATGATCAACTTTAGGCAAGTGACCAATTTTCCCATGGCCGAGCAAGAATTTATTGTGACATGCATGCATGCTAGCATCAGGTTAGACTTTTTCATATTCAATCATGATGATAAATATGTTCACTTAGAGTTTGATCATGGGTCACCTCGATTGTCTTTATTGTAAAAAATATAGTTTTACTTCAACACACACTTAAGTTATGCAAGGTACAAGTTGTAAATTTCAATGATGTTTTGACCAATGTCTCTTTCGATTTTTGTTGTTCAGTAAATAAATTTTATTGAGTGCATGTTGAGGTAGCCTTATCTTTTTATCTAGAAATATTTGTTATAGGCCTAACATCTGAAGGTGGTTGTCGCCCTTGTCCCTTGCTACTGGTCTACCACAGTGTCATCGATCACTGGCTCACTTAACACGAGTTAGTGGTTTTTGTGATAATTGATGGTTGAGAGTGAGCCGGGTGGGGGATGGTCTGCTCAGTTATGATTGTCTGAGCGAAATAACTCCCCTACTTTAGAAAATATGGCAAATTGCATTTCATTAGAGATGGCTTTGTAGCAAATTGCATGAGCGAGCAGTTCAAATATTTTTTCATCAAGTGGTATATTCTTTTGGTTTAGAATAGAAAGGATAGCAGAATGAATCAGTTGCATGGCCAACAACGGCCAACAATGAACATCATATTTCTGTTTTGTGGTAGTGCACGACATTCAACAAATGAGCTTCGATCTTAAAGACGATCTTAATAATTTGTTTGATTTATTTATATGCACAATAGCCTGTAGCAACGCACGGGTATTCTACTAGTATGCAGTAAAGTACGAGCTGTGCAACCAGCTGGCTTGTGATATGCCACATGCGCGCATGCATGGGGAAACTCCTAAGTCAACTATGGATGGTGCAATTGTTTGATTGTGCTGAGGCATCTCTATTTTGATGTTAGAATTGTGTGATTTTAATTCAAATTTGTGGGTTCGAAGGATATGGTGACATTACATCTTACTTGATAGTTGGCCCTTTTGAAACTTCCACAAGTAGGGCTAGCAAAGGGTGCTCACGATTTCAAAGATCTCCCAGCCCTAGGTCTTGTTACCTTTGTTAGAGTTGTGTCGAATATTATTGTACAAGGTAGATACAGTTGGACTTGGATTTGGACTGTGTGTAGATAGGATATGAAGTCGTGTCCATGTAGGACACTGGTATCCTAGTCCTCTCATATATAGTGGGGGTAGACACACGATGTAACCTACGCCAACATAATAACACAGGTACGTAGGGAAAGCCTGCGGCGCGTGCCGGCACCCGGGTGGCCTGTGTGCGGTATTGTGACCGTGTCACGGAAAGGAGCCCCCGTAGTCAGTCCCGGGGATGTAGCCGCGATGATGAGCTCGTTAACAAATGCCAGTGTCGTGCTTGTGTGATTGCTTGGTTCTCGGTAGATCAACTGTGCGCCTCGGATTAATTCTGACAACCTTCCATTTGTCCTTGCGTGCGTCAAAGCTGTCGCACATACATCTAGTGTACATTCCATGACCCTCGTCCAGGAGCAGAATTACCTGATATTCATAGTTGAAGGTGAGGTGCCTGTGAAAGTGCAGTCAAGGGACGAACTCTAAGCCAATTTTCACTGTTTATGCCGAGATTGTGTGCAGCGACCGCAAGAACAAAGAATTGAAGGATCACCTATGAATATTGAAGCATACGTACACATGGGCCAGTTGCGGTGAAACACAACAGAAGATAATGGCGTTAAAATTGCGAGATCATGTACTAATTCATACGGGATCAAGATGCTGTATGCTGTCGTGGGATCTTTATAACATAAGCTTGGACACTGCAGTTTTTGTATTGGTTCCGTATTTTCTTGAATCTCGGTGCTAGGCTGGTAGTGCATTTTAAACTCACTGAGGATTATCTATTGTCTGATAAGTACTAAAGTATGAGTTGAGCGTAGATGCAGCCAGCTGTTTTGGGATATGGCAGATGCGCGCGCGCATGGGGAATCTCTCAAGTCAACTATGATGCGTGGCTTGGATGATTGATGGAATAAAAACTTCCATTATCACGCACGATACTCCAGTATTACTATTACATCTGAGATCCAGTTAGATCATGGATGGCAAACGAAGACAAACTAACCAACTCTTGTGCCCATAAATAGGAGGCCTTGCTAGCAAGCACTCACATCAACCAAAGCTTCCGGAAAATACTTCCAGTTGGCTGGCTAGACCTTCAAGCCGCAACGTCCTTCGTCCGCTAGCTCCTGCAATGGCTCCCAGCTCCATGCTTAAGATGGCCGCAGTTTTCATGCTGGCTCTGTTCGCTGGACAGCTGCTAATGGCCACCCCGACGACGGCGTCAGCAAGCATCTGCTATCAGACAGCGTATAATTGGTGCATTGGGAACGTTGGTCCCATTTTCACTTTTGTCTACTGCGAAGCTGAGGCTCACAAGATCTGTCACTGTCAGTGAGGCATGACAAAGAGGAAGAGGAACACAACGCATGCACCTCACCCGGGTGCCCACTATCTTTCCTTGTTTATTAACTTTGTGACTTGTGAGACTCCCCATATTTTCTTTCCTTTACTTCCAGTTATCGTGTGTCTGTGGCTTAACCAGGTATTTGCCTACTTTCGGGTCAACGTGTTACTGTGGTTTAAGCAAAGATCCCTCGAATAAATTGTTCCTTCATTTTCGTCAATGGCAGACATATCAGCAATGCCCACTCTCTCTCTCTCTATCTCTCTCTATGTGTGTGTGTGTGTGTCCGAAATTTGCCACATCGGTATTCCTTTGCGGCATTTTCATGTGAGTTGAATAAAGTATGCTAAAAAATATATATGTGAGTCGCAAGCTCCTTTGCAAATATCATCTGTAGTCGAAGCTTCTGGCACAAAACAAGCATTCCAATGCCCACATTAACATGCATCTCGGTGAAGTAGATACACATGAAGGACTTCGTTGCTAACCGTGTAACATGTTCGACATTGTAGCCATATCCCTTGTTCATACAATCGTGTATCTGTCGCTTCTTAAACAGGAATTCATATATCTTCTCCCCATTCTGTATATATCTAAACACAGACCCTAGCCGCCTTGCGGTTCGCCCTTGGGTGACAGCGGAGGCATCCCTGCCGCACATACCTCTACTACGTCATTCGTCAGCCCTCATCGCCGCCCCTGGCTATGGCCTCCCATGTTGGCGCCGCCTCCTCGCAGCGCCGCTCTTCTTCTTCTACCTCGAGCTGCCTCGCACAACTCTCTCTTCGCCCTTCTATGGTTTCTCTCAAGAACACCTGAACGCACACTACACACACACACATGCACCAAGGAACAGACCATCCGCTAGCTTTGCCGAGAGGCTCCGTCCTTGGTGAATACAGTGGCTACATGTTTCTGCTCTAGCCCTCACGGCCTCTTGTTCATCCTCATTAACCAAAGCAATATATACAAGGACCTGGCACTTATGCCACACACCCACGCGGAGCCGTCACATTCGGCCACTAGCACCACCTCTCCACGTACTAGTACATGCCACTAACCTCTGCCATATCCTTCTCCTGGAATCTCTCTAGGAGCAACAAGACGCGGCCGTGCTGCTAACAGACCCATGCATGCGCTAACAAACTCCCAGATTTTCCTCAGCTATTTTGTCCAGCCGGTTGCTGCATCATACAGCCGTGCCTCCTTGGGCATCTCTGCAGCCTCACGCCGCCATCGGCATCACGTCATGCTAGCCGTCTCGCACGGCAGCCCGGCATCTCGCCTCCTCCGCATGTCGTCGCTGAAACTTCGCCGGACAAACAACACACTAGACTAGAGTACATGCAGAACAAAATAGACATGCACCTACATATGACAAGATTAGTTCTAACAATCACCTCCCTAATCTTGTCATGCCAACTCGCCAAAACCTCATGCGGATCACCCGCAACATCTTGCCAAGACTTTGCAGCGGCAAGATCACACCACCTTGCCTCACGCTGCAGCTTCACCATGGTGCATCATCAATCTCCACTTGAACGTTCTTCAGCAGCATCACACCACTGGTCACGTACGTCTTGCCGTCGTCGTCGCAACACCTCATCTTGGGGATGGCGTCACACCACCCAGAACACCTCCGCGGCTAGCTTCACATCGATCCTCATGATGGCCTCACCCGCTGTACATCGATCTTCTCAGCGGCATCTCATCACCGTCTTGTCGGCATCGCACGGTCGTCATGGCAGCGTCGCACTGCCATCTCCTCCTAGCGGCATCACACCGCAAGCACCTGTTCGCGCGGCATCACACCGGCGAAGACCTCCTTGTCGTGGACGACGCCGTCGCAGCGCCGGACACCACCGTGCACCATCTTGTCGTGGTCGACGCCGTCGCAGCGCCGGACACCACCATGCACCATCTTGTCGTGGTCGACTCCGTCACAGCGCCCATCACCACATCGTCCTGCCGCACGCAGCAGCCACCTCTTGACGTGGACGGCGCCTTCGCAACGCCGATCACCACGCCATCATCACCTCGCGGCATCGCACCGAAACCAGCCATCAGCGGTACCGCACCGCTGCCAGCCATCACCTCGCACCGACGTCCTCCACCTCACATGGAGTCCACCGCGTCACCGCCGTCGCAGCCGTTGCCTCCGCCCAGCACCACGGCGGCCACCATAGCCGCCGGCACCGTCGTCGCCGCCACGGATCAACAAGGCTCTGATGCCAATTGTTGGCGCCGCCTCTCCTCGCAGCGCCGCTTCTTCTTCTTCTACCTCGAGCTGCCTCGCACAACTCTCTCTTCTCTCTTCTATGGTTTCTCTCAAGAACACCTGAACGCACACTACACACACACATGCACCAAGGAACAGACCATCCGCTAGCTTTGCCGAGAGGCTCCGTCCTTGGTGAATACAGTGGCTACATGTTTCTGCTCTAGCCCTCACGGCCTCTTGTTCATCCTCATTAACCAAAGCAATATATACAAGGACCTGGCACTTATGCCACACACCCACGCGGAGCCGTCACATTCGGCCACTAGCACCACCTCTCCACGTACTAGTACATGCCACTAACCTCTGCCATATCCTTCTCCTGGAATCTCTCTAGGAGCAACAAGACGCGGCCGTGCTGCTAACAGACCCATGCATGCGCTAACAAACTCCCAGATTTTCCTCAGCTATTTTGTCCAGCCGGTTGCTGCATCATACAGCCGTGCCTCCTTGGGCATCTCTGCAGCCTCACGCCGCCATCGGCATCACGTCATGCTAGCCGTCTCGCACGGCAGCCCAGCATCTCGCCTCCTCCGCATGTCGTCGCTGAAGCTTCGCCGGACAAACAACACACTAGACTAGAGTACATGCAGAACAAAATAGACATGCACCTACATATGACAAGATTAGTTCTAACATCCCACTCGGCTTGCCGGTGGAAGCGGGCCTCCTCATAACGTCTGCCTTCTCATCTTATCTATTCCCCATCTAGTCCCCTCCATGGTCAGCATGATCGGACGTGTCGCCATGCGGGTCTAGCAGTTGCTCGCGATCTACTACAGATGGATGCTGCTTGGTGGTCATCTAGTCCCCTCCATGGTCAGCATGATCGGACGCGTCGCCATGCGGGTCTAGCAGCTGCTCGCGATCTACTACAGATGGATGCTGCTTGGTGGTAAATAAGCCGCGGTGGTCCTCGACCGTGTCATACGTCCTGCTGGGAGCAGCTCCCATGGCTGGACAAAAAATGTTCCTAGGTGCGCTGCCTGTAGCTGAACTAGGTGGGAATCGTTGCTAGTAACTCCCACTGTCCCATGGACCGGCTATTGTGCACGCAGTGTCCTTGCCTAGAAGCCGCTACAGGTAGTTGGGTTGTCCTTCTCACGGTGGCGGAAGGGGCCATCAGGCTTGTTAGAAAGGGATAGAGAGAGATTGGTGCAATCGGTTTTTAGTGCTTGACCCTCGTGGGCATATATATAGGAGTACATGGTCAACATGGTGTAAAAGATAAGCCAGAACATATCCTGGTCTATCTTGTATTTCCTAACTAATCATATATAATACTCACCATTTCCCAGGGGTGAAAACGGTTACGATGCAGATTTCTCCATTCAACGTATTTCTTCAGAAATATTAGCTATGAAGTAAACTGACAATTTCTACTTCCTTTAATGCAAATTTCGTTTTTATGATTTGCAAAGATGGATAGAGCTGAAAATTCTTTTGAGTCATCTTATTACTCCTTCACTCCCATGTTTCATTTGTCACTAGGTTGTCTGTACAAGTTTAACCACTTCAATAATGATGTTTTTTCGTGGCATGCAGGACAATATTAACGACACATGAAAGAATCTCATGAACTAGCCTTCCTTCTTCTAGAATTAGGTGATGTTGCTTAAATGATGAACTAGTGATCGCTAGGTTGATGAACTTCAATTGTAGTCAAGAAGAATGCTCTCAATTCGTGATGATCCAATGCATCAATCGGCATGAATAAACGTATGTATTTTTGGATAGTTTAGATTTGACTCTTTATTATCAATTTATTATTCATGTTCAAGCCAAAAAACATTCAACCATGTCGAGAAAGCCACAAGGCACTACAAATGTATTCATTATTTTGTAGATCTTCAAGTACCTATGTATGATTCGCATATATAAAATATTAATACTCTAAATTCTCGCAGCAATCCACAGGGTATTGGATTGTTGTTATAGTTTGCCGATCTTAGATCTAATCGATTTTTGGCTTTTTACTTTTTTCTTCACGTACCCATAGATTTAGTTTTATGAGTTTGCTAGTAGCCAACGTCTTTTCGCATGTTGTTCAAGTCAACAAACCCTTTTCATCTGGTTCAAGGAAAAGAGCACCAATCCTCTTATTTTATGCCAAGCTCTTTTTTTAATGCAGCCACAACCACGTCTGTAACGTATTGGTCCATAATAATTTAGACTCATTCGGCAATGATTCGTGAGTGCTGCCGAAGTTTTACAATTGTGTAGAGGATGCATTACATGCTACAATATTTTGTAAAGGCACATGTGCGCCTGTATAATTTTCGCCTATTCGGTTTTCTCCACCATGTGGAGCCGAATTATAAACATCTATAGTTGTGTAAGATTAAGAAAAACTAGGGTTGGACGATAGATTGTACTCATTGAACCAACTAGTGACACCATATTAATTAATTGATCTACACAGCGATTGGGCATTCTTATTATTTTTCTTGATAGCGAACCGTTGATGACCAGCAAGAACGGGCTGTAGAACGTTTGAAGCTTCGTCTCTGGCAGAGTCGCGGAAAAGTGTGTTCATACACGAACACGTCATCATGTACGTTCGACGCCGGGGTGATGCGCCATGGCTCATGTTGAAGGAGACCTAACCGGAAGCGCTGTACACAAGCAACCCGAAGGGCGCTTTGTAGACCCGAAACCCCAGACAATTGGGAGGGATCCCATCAGGGTTTGCAACAGCT
Organism: Triticum dicoccoides; assembly: GCF_002162155.2. Classification (NCBI taxonomy): domain Eukaryota; kingdom Viridiplantae; phylum Streptophyta; class Magnoliopsida; order Poales; family Poaceae; genus Triticum; species Triticum dicoccoides. Next base: position 861,752,435 of record NC_041385.1, on the reverse strand, counting down.
ACGGGCTGTGCTAGGTAGACCTGATCACCCCTAACGGCTTGTAAATTTGCTGCCCTCCAATCTTGAATAACAAGAAATATACAAGGGAGAGAGATAAAATGTAGATGAAGGAGAAAAATTATTAGATTGATTTTCTCGATTGTGCGTTGTTCAATCAGCTGTCACCTCTCATCTAGCTATGAGGCCGCTGGACTTCCCGTACAACTAAATGACTCAATATCCCATGCATATCTTTTAAAAATTACCTGAACACGGATTTAGGTAAATATAAGACATCAATTTGGTTTTTGGATCTCACAGGCCACAACCGACCTTGGATGAACATGTGCCCAAAAGCAAATTTAAAAGTTTCAATGAGAAAAACATTTTTTTTTGTTAAACATTTTTCCATTCAAGGTCACCTTGAGAACCGAATCGCTTATGCGATCCATTAGACATCACCCACACGGGTGCCTGATTGTCCGGGCCATCTTTTACTAATGGTCGATCTGCAGTCGGCTTCAACTTTTGCATACGAGATGAATTATATATCTAAATCAATTATATCGAGGGGAAAAGACAAACCGTGTATAGAAAACTTTGTCTTCGAGGCGTAACCGGCCAAATAGTACTCTGAACGGAAAATTCTGACATTTCGAGTACAATGTCGGCCCTCCAGATGAGACGGATAGTGATGACCGAAACATCAAAGTTGTTCATTTCAAGCACATGGTGATTTTTGATATTGGACACTTTTCATTTTATGCCATCTTAATCATTTTTTCTGCCACGCCAAAAACTGGTGTCAACACGTCGTTGAACCCATGATCCATAATGCCGATCTCAACAGGAAATACTACTTCCAAGGAAATGCATCTCAAACAGTTGAAGCCCATTCTTGTTAGTACCAGACGGCTAGGCCTAGCTTGTGTGCTGCGCAACAGCAAGAACTGACAGGTCATCTCTGAATACTGAAGCATATGTACACATGGGTCGGTGGCGGTCAAACATGACGGAAGATAATGGCGATAAATCACGAGATCGTGTACTAATTAATACAGGATTAAGATGACCTTGTGGGATGGTAACAGAAGTTATCGTTGCATCTCTATAAAGGATTTACAACCTACAGTTTTTGTGTTGCTTCAGTATTCTTGAATTTTGGTGGCAGGCTGATATTACATTTTTGATCCCACTGTATGGCACACACCAGAATTATCTAAGTACTCTACTGTTTTTTGTAGAGCTTCAGTATTTTTGAATCTCGGTGCCAGGGTGGTAGTATATTTTGAATTCAATGAATGGCACACACCAGGATTATCTATCTCTACTCCTAATGTCTTAGTTCGTAGTCCCCACTCACCGGTTAAATTTTGTCCCATCAAACCTGGGGTTTTTTCGTCCTCGTTCCCACCTCCCACTAATCAGAGATCCCGCCCAGGTTCCAGCGCCCACACGAGGTTCCTACACGGTCGCCCGATAAAAAAAACCTTAGAAAAGAAATCTGCAAAAATAAACCTATGAAAAAAACCACTCGCCCTCGATCCCTCGCTGCCCTAGATCGTCTCCTCGCCCACAGCCCACCACCGCCGCACCCCAAGCTCCTTTCTGGCTCCACTTCACGCCCTCTCCATCCTACTCAGGACTTCACCGTTGCCCGTGATTTAGCCATGGCCGCAACTGACGTCCTCCTCTCCATCGCCATCGGTCATCCATGTGTGTTGGCCCGTCGTCACCAATTCTCTTGCCCCCCATCTCTCACTCGCTCTCCCAATCCACAACTCTTTTCTCTCTGGACAACTATGGTTGTGCGCCACCGCCGTCTTCCTGGCCCACAACGACTACCCGTGTCTCCGTTGGCCGCAACCATCCCCGCCTCTATCTCCCCACAGGAGCTCGGCCCTGCCACGCTCTTGTTCCATGGGAGGTCAGCCACAACGACCGGCCACCGCTGGACTATGGTCACCGCCACCGCAGCCAGCCGCTTATACGCAGCGCTGAACCCTCTCACACCTGTTGGGAGCCGGGACGCGTTCCTCCACAACGGCCGGGTCTTCACCGACGCGGGCCTCTAGACGGTGCGTGCTCCGGCTCCCTACCACGGTATGGTGGATGCTGAGAGGGTGATCGATGGAATGCCGGCCAGGTACATGGTCACGTAGAACTCGATGGTGGAAAGGTACGTGTCCAGTGGGCTCTCAGGGAAATGGCCCTGTACTGTTTTAGGGTGATGCACGAGGTGCGACATGCCAGATTCGGGATCCTCAGCCGCCCTTGACGCTTGCTTCCTCGAATAGGCGTTGATGTAAGGGTATTGGCTAGAGCAAGACGTCAAGGTTGACACCTCTCATCCTGACATGTACTGCAAGTGTGGTCCCATTGCTTCTAACGAAGGTGGCGTGATGATTGAGGAGGTTGAGGGGACGTTCAGCATGCCAAAAAACATCTCCGTAGCGCTCCTTGAGCTGGAACGCAGCCTGCGTAGAGACATCCACACAAAAGCTCAAGATGCTCATCAGCTACACCGACAACCTCCCACCAGCAGGGTAAAGGATCCTATTCTCGATTTTATCGGATCTGATCTTTATGGTAGTTTCAACATTCGTGTTCTAGGATTATTTTTTATGAGACAACATGGTACGGGAAGTGATGTGTGATTTTGATGAGTTGGTGGGGATTCTAGGTTGTCAAGCTTTAGGTGACAAGGGTATAATGTGGTGTACTAAACAATTTATGGCAGGGATAGTCCCTCTAGATCACTCTGTCTTGCCCATTGTCGAACTCATCCTCTCAAACTACATTAGTGGAAGTTTATCTCTGTTTTCGTTATGATGCACTCAAAGAGAGTCCATCAGTGAGATACTTTTTAGGCACAAAACAACTTCCTCCTGCATGGAGTTAGAAGCCAGGAATCTAAGGGTTCAGAAGAGAAATTCTATGCAGACCGTAGCTGCCATCATCATTACCTTGCCCGTATAGGGACAGTGTATTACCTTAGTCGGGTTTCGGCTCAAATTGTGGTTCTATGTAAAGCACGAAAACAGAGTTATCTATGGGTTCCCTTAGGTGATCTCCCCTCTCCATTTGATGCCATATGTGTTCCTAACTTCCCATTCATTCCCTGGTTTGGTCAGTGTATAGCTTGATATACGCCCCTCAATTTTTTGTATGAACTCCAGAATGGGGAATGAATCCTGGGGGATGGATTTGCTTTCATGGGACATGATTTGAGGATGCAATTTTCTGATCCACTATTTTCTTTAATGACAGGGACGGTTGAGCTTAGGCTCTTTATTTTGGGTAGCTTGATGTTGTTGAGGTACCTAACTCTGGATGTGAGTACTATTTTCCTTGTGTGCTTGCTTGATGAATTGAATAGATAATTTTTTTCTGCCCGCTGTTCCAAATGATGGTACTTGATATTTATGCAGCTTCAAGCTTAGTTTTTTGTGCTTGATGATAGTAGTTTTTTTGTGCAATTTCAAGGTTTATTTTCTTGTGCTTGATGATAGTAGGGCCGAGTAGATTATTGTCAAACCTGATGTGGCTATGCTTGTCGTTTTAGGTGCCCCTGGTTAGTAACACCTAAGTTTCCATATCATATACATCACTGGGTGCCCAGTCCATCAACTACAGCAGCCCAGTGAACAGTTATCCCCAAGAGGTGGAAGTAGCGCAATGATGACTATAAGATAATGCTGATGATCGAGTTGATGGGTCTTTCTGGTTGCTCCAATGGTGAGCACCGGATAGTTCTCTTAAACGATGATATCACCGACACAGCACCTGCAGCTTGCGGATCCCATGCCACACCCCAGATGCTGACGCTGAACCGGGCTACCTATTGCAAGATGAACACCTAAAGAAGGTTCTTGTCATCCTCTGTATTAGTTAACAATTGCTTATATTTACTATAGTTGAGTTGTTTGTTTATTTCCAAGCAGAGATTATTACAAAGTTATGCCACATGTGTGCTCCTAATTTCGTCTTTGCTAACTAGGATGATGCATCAGATAAATTTTTGATTGTTAGGATGTTGCAACTGAAGTAATGGCTGTCATTTTTTTATTTGCAGGTTGCCACTAATTTTCTGCTATTCTAAGTTTTACTTGTGTATCTTTGAGAGATAGCAGCAAACACTTATGTTCATTTTTGTTCTTTTCTTCAATGAGTTCTTTTGTATTCTTCTTATTTTTGATCTAGAAAACTAACACCTGGACAACGATTGATATCACCATCATATAAGATAATAAGAAGTTGTGTGATTAAATCAATTTGCACGGGAAAATCACAACTTCCACCATGTATAGTTCAGATCAAGCTGCCATTAACGTCTATAGGTAAGCATATATGCTAGGCTGATTGCATTACAGTTCCAGTGAAGTCCTCTCAATATTGGCACCCTAGAGAAGATTTATTTGTTTGCATTTCAGTGTTTTTTTTTCAGATTTCAAGTTTTTTCGAACCTGCATAGATGAACTTTTTGTGTGGGTATCCACCTTGCAAGATATTATTAAGACTTGTGTACAATTGAATTGGTTATATGAATCATGGCCAAAAAGAAATAAAATGAATTAGCTATATTAATCCGTCATCTTGATCTTGCTAAGGATTGGTTTTTCGAATATGTTGCATATGAGTATCGAGTATTATAAATAATAGCTTCGTTGATGTGTACTTATTTCTCAGAAACTACAAAGATCGTCGGGCCATAAGGTAGATTTTAGTTTATTACCATGTATTTGTCGGCTGTTCAGGGTGTTGTTCGAGGAAACTAATTTCTATTAAACACCACAACAAAGAGTTCAAAGTTTGAGTTAATATCCTTGTGGCTAAAGCAGAGAAAGTTCCTGAGGATGTATGGAGCATGCAAGATGAGACACCTTGGCTAGGGTCCATGCATCCTGAAGGACTCGGGTGTACCTCATCTTCTAGCAATGGTTACTTTATTAAGATCTATATATCCGGATATGCCAGTGGAGGCCTCGCTAGTGTCATGCCTGCATCTGTGAGTAATTACATGTCACTGAAATAGAAAGTTGGCATATATACTTTGATTATCCAGATGTAATCGAAGTTGAATGTTTTCTACAGGTCTGTGCATCAGCTGTCCTTACTAATGGGCAGTACTTGTTGAAGCCTGATTGTGATTGCTACATCATCAATAACAATTCTCTAAGTGAGGCTAGGTGCTTACTAATGGACCGTCTAGGGAAGAAAATCCATTATGTCCAACTCCATTATGTTCAACAGTAAGTCAGTATCTTGATTGAAAAATCCGCAACACATCATATTAATTATTAGTACGCTACAAAATCTGCAACACATCATATTAATTAGGAAAAAAATCTTGATTGCAAAAGCTTACAGGTAGTATGCATCAATGCAGACACAACAGTAAGTCAAAGTTAATTAGCGGAAGTATAATCCATTTTATGAAAGTTATTCATGCTACAAAAATAGCTGTATAACCTGAAAAATGATAGCAGCTACCCGTCCAGACCTTCTTTCTATAGTGAAATTGATACAATACCACATTAAAGGCCTTTCCAGGCCTTCTTTATTCATGTCAAATTTGGCAACAAAAATGTAGCCTTACCAATCATGTGGTGTGGATGCTCACTAGCACCGTCAAAAGGTGGGTGATGGGAACGGAAGGAGGAAGAAGACGACAATGAGCATTGAATTTTAGAAGAGGGGGTGGGGTGGGTAGAGGAATGTTCGAGGGCAATGGTGGACCTACGAAGAAGGTGGCTTGGGCAGGATGGCACGCAGGATCGACACAGGTCACGCCACTATCGGAGGATGGGTCGGGGGCAACGGTGGACCAATAGAGAAAGTGGCTCGAGCAGGGCGAACGAACCGTCCGCGACCAGTGTCAGAGCGTCCTGCGTCTTATCAGAGGGTGGATCGGAGGAAACGGTGAACCAATGGAGAAGCGGCTTGTGTAGGGAGGTGCACGTCATTGGGACTAACCGCGACCAGTGTCCGTGGGGCCGGAAAGAGGAAGAAGAAGACAAGCACATAGTTTTACCATCGAAAAACAGAAGACTGGTGCATATTTGCTCTCATGGTATGTACTAAAGAATTTGATAAAAGGTGATATATATTCAAATGACTTCACTTGTGTCACTTAATCATTATTTTGTTTCATTTTCGTGTATTTAGCCCGTAGCAACACATGCACAGTTAACTAGCAGCAATGTCCTAAATAGCTAGAGTATGTTGTGGCTCGACCTCCTCCGAGCAGGTAGGATGAATCCCTTGCACTCTTGCTTCTCTGTTATGTAAGCAGTATGTAAAAAAATCAGGACTCTGCAAACTCTGCATTAGACAACCTTTAATTTGTGTCACGGACAAATGTGCGTATGGTGCCTTATTAATTGTGGTGAAACCTGTATTTAACATCTATAGAAGAAAGCAAAGCCAACAATGGTAGTTATAAATTATTAGTACGCTACAAAATCTGTGACACATCATATTAGGAACTCAAATCTTTATTAAGAAAAATTCATCATCCCCTCAAAATCTATTTGACAATAATCAGTTGCTTATCTGTATGTGTTACTGTAGATTGAGTTAAGAGTTCTCAATGTCATTCAAGGACCAGATTATGTGGGAATTCGTTGCGTGATCCTCGGAACATCTTTTTATGGTTATGAAATGCCAATTAAAAACAAGAAACCAAGTTATTCTCTTCACTCCGTGGATGTAGAACATTAAAATCGAAGACTAGGGAACATTTGTTTCTTACCTGAATGCTGTTTGTAGGATATGCCCTGGATTTGATGCTGAGAAATTACCTCTTAAGTCTCAAATGAGCCTAGAGATGAGATCTGGCCGTTCCATTGTTTTTGTAGCATCCACTGATCGAATGTACCCGTTCACTTCTAGAAATGGGCATTCCTTTTCATCATATAAGTTCATTTTTTAACCCTACCTTTTGTATGGCTAACTTCTGATGGTAATCATCGTATCTTACTTTGATGGACCACTTTCTCATGGTAAGGAGACTTCATGAAAAGTATGCCAATAACTACGGTTTGAAATTTAGATAACTAATTTCTTCTACTTAACCCAAAAGACAAGATGGATTGATTATTGATAAAATGAATTCATTTAAGATAGAAAAATTAGGATAGCAAATTTCTGAGCCGTAGGAGGTAGAAAACTTTCAATGACGGTTTTTAGGGAAGGAGGTGCATATTCCGGCTGAAGAGGACATGCCATTTGACAGGGTGATTCAAAAATTGTGAAAGCATGATTCAATCAAGATGCTGAATATTGAACAAACTTTAACTCTTACTTCAATAATTGTATTGAAGCACATAACTTGTAAAAGATGGTTTGATCAAGTTTCTGAGTATTGGAGACAAACTATAGCACTTACTCTGGAAGAACATAGCTGGTTAAAGAATGCGGAACACTTTGAATTTGGATAAGACCATGCTCCTTTTTCATTAAATGGGTTGTTTGTCCATTAATTAAATAAATTAGGTCATAAGATCGTGTCTTCATTAAAATATACTTCATTTAGTACCATCGTCTCCATTTCTTCTACAATAAACTCTTGCTTTGCCGGATATAAATACTGCTTGAAGGAGTTGGAACTTCTTTTTCCCAAGTTGTAATTATATAACTAAAATTTTAAATTAATATGTTATTTAAATTTTGTATGATCAACTTTAGGCAAGTGACCAATTTTCCCATGGCCGAGCAAGAATTTATTGTGACATGCATGCATGCTAGCATCAGGTTAGACTTTTTCATATTCAATCATGATGATAAATATGTTCACTTAGAGTTTGATCATGGGTCACCTCGATTGTCTTTATTGTAAAAAATATAGTTTTACTTCAACACACACTTAAGTTATGCAAGGTACAAGTTGTAAATTTCAATGATGTTTTGACTGTCTCTTTCGATTTTTGTTGTTCAGTAAATCAATTTTATTGAGTGCATGTTGAGGTAGCCTTATCTTTTTATCTAGAAATATTTGTTATAGGCCTAACATCTGAAGGTGGTTGTCGCCCATGTCCCTTGCTACTGGTCTACCACAGTGTCATCGATCACTGGCTCACTTAACACGAGTTAGTGGTTTTTGTGATAATTGATGGTTGAGAGTGAGACGGGTGGGGGATGGTCTGCTCAGTTATGATTGTCTGAGTGAAATAACTCCCATTTTCACTTTTGTCTACTGCGAAGCTGAGGCTCTCAAGATCTGTCACTGTCAGTGAGGCATGGCAAAGAGGAAGAGGAACACAACGCATGCACCTCACCCGGGTGCCCAAATCTTTGTGACTTGTGAGACTCCCTATATTCTCTTTACTTTACTTCCAGTTATCGTGTGTCGGTGGCTTAACCAGGTATTTGCCTTCTTTTGGGTAAACGTGTTATTGTGGTTTAAGTAAAGATCCCTCGAATAAATTGTTCCTTCATTTTCTTCAATGGCAGACATATCAGCAATGCCCGATCTCTCTCTCTCTCTCTCTCTCTCTCTCTCTCT
>NC_041385.1:861730361-861743666 GCF_002162155.2 Triticum dicoccoides | reverse complement strand
GTCTGAAATGTTCCACATCGGTATTCCTTTGCGGCATTTTCATGTGAGTTGAATAAAGTATGCTAAAAAATATATATGTGAGTCGCAAGCTCCTTTGCAAATATCATTTGAAGTCGAAGCTTCTGGCACAAAACAAGCATTCCAATGCCCACATTCACATGCATCTCGGTGAAGTAGATACACATGAAGGACTTCGTTGCTAACCGTGTAACATGTTCAGCATTGTAGCCATATCCCTTGTTCATACAATCGTGTATCTGTCGCTTCTTAAACAGGAATTCATATCTCTTCTCTCCATTCTGTATATATCTAAACACAGACCCTAGCCACCTTGCGGTTCGCCCTTGGGTGACACCGGAGGCATCCCCGCCGCACATACCTCTACTACGTCATTCGTCAGCCCTCATCGCCGCCCCTGGCTATGGCCTCCCCACTCGGCTTGCCGGTGGAAGCGGGCCTCCTCATAACGTCTGCCTTCTCATCTTATCTATTGCCCATCTAGTCCCCTCCATGGTCAGCATGATCGGACACGTCGCCATGCGGGTCTGGCAGCTGCTCGCGATCTACTACAGATGGATGCTGCTTGGTGGTAAATAAGCCGCGATGCTCCTCCACCGTGTCATATGTCCTGCTGGGAGCAGCTCCCATGGTTGGACAAAAAATGTTCCTAGGTGCACTGCCTGTAGCTGAACTTGGTGGGAATCGTTGCTAGTAACTCCCACAGTCCCATGGACCGGCTATTGTGCACGCTCGGGCATCTACTAAGCCCTGGTGGCTCTGGCTTCGGCTTGGTGATGTCACACTGCACTCATTCTCCTCACGCGCATGCTCCCTCATGGACGGGCACCTCTTCCGAGGACGGGGTGGTGCCTCCATGGATCAGATCCATGACCAGGATGGCACGGGGTCCTTCACGGTAGGGCGGAATTACCTAGCTTAGGATGTCGCAGTGTCCTTGCCTAGAAGCCGCTACAGGTAGTTGTGTTGTCCTTCTCACGGTGGCGGAAGGGGCCATCAGGCTTGTTAGAAAGGGATAGAGAGAGATTGGTGCAATCGTTTTTTAGTGCTTGAGCCTCGTGGGCATATATATAGGAGTACATGGTCAACTTGGAGTACAAGATAGTCCAGAACATATCCTGGTCTATCTCGTATTTCCTAACTAATCATATATAATACTCACCATTTCCCAGGGGTGAAAACGGTTACGATGCAGATTTCTCCATTCAATGGATTTCTTTAGAAATATTAGCTATGAAGTAAACTCACAATTTCTACTTCCTTTAATGCAATTTTCGTTTTTATGATTTGCAAAGATGGATAGAGCTGAAAATTCTTTTGAGTCATCTTATTACTCCTTCACTCGCATGTTTCATTTGTCACTAGGTTGTCTGTACAGGTTTAACCACTTCAATAATGATGTTTTTTCTTGGCATCCAGGACAACGTTAACGACACATGAAAGAATCTCATGAACTACTCTTCCTTATTCTAGAATTAGGTGATGTTGCTTAAATGATGAACTAGTGATCGCTAGGTTGATTAACTTCGATTGTAGTCAAGAAGAATGCTCTCTATTCGTGATGATCCAATGCATGAATCTGCATGAATAAAAGTATGTATTTTTGGATAGTTTAGATTTGGCTCTTTATTATCAATTTATTATTCATGTTGAAGCCAAAAAACATTCAACCATGTCGAGAAAGCCACGAGGCACTACAAATGTATTCATTATTTTGTAGATCTTCAAGTACCTATATATGATTCGCATATATAAAATATTAATACTCTAGATTCTCGCAGCAATCCGCAGGGTATTGGATTGTTGTTATAGTTTGCCGATCTTAGATCTAATCGATTTTTGGCTTTTTACTTTTTTCTTCACGTACCCATAGATTTAGTTTTATGAGTTTGCTAGTAGCCAACGTCTTGCATGTTGTTCAAGGCAATAAACCCTTTTCATCTGGTTCAAGGAAAAGAGCAGCAATCCTCTTATTTTATGCCAAGCTCTTTTATTAATGTAGCCAGAACCACGTCTGTAAGGTATTGCTCCATAATAATTTCAGACTCATTCGGCAATGATTCGTGAGTGCTGCTGAAGTTTTACAATTGTGTAGAGGATGCATTACATGCTACAATATTATGTAAAGGAACATGTGCGCCTGTATAATTTTCGCATATTCGGTTATCTCCACCATGTGGAGCCGAATTATAAACATCTATAGTTGTGTAAGATTAAGAAAAACTAGGGTTGGACGATAGATTGTACTCATTGAACCAACTAGTGACACCATATTAATTAATTAATCTACACAGCAACTGGGCATTCTTATTATTTTTCTTGATAGCGAACCGTTGATGACCAACAAGAACGGTTTGTAGAACGTTTGAAGCTTCGTCCATGGCAGAGTCGCGGAAAAGTGTGTTCATACACGAACACGTCATCAGGTACCTTCGACGACGGGGTGATGCACCACGGCTCATGTTGAAGGAGACCCGACCGGAAGCGCGGTACACAAGCAACCCGAAGGTCACTTTGTAGACCCGAAATCCCACATAATTGGGAGGGATCCCATCAGGGTTTGCAACAGCTATGGGCTGTGCTAGATAGACCTGATCATCCGTAAGGGCTTGTAGATTTGCTGCCCTCCAATCTTGAATAACGACAAAGGACGACTAGAAATATACAAGGGAGAGAGATAAAAAGTAGATGAGGGAGAAAAATTAGTAGATTCATTTTCTCGAATGAGCGTTGTTCAATCAGCCGTCACCTCTCATCTATTTATGAGGCCGCTGGACTTCCCGTACAAGTAAATGACTCCATATCCCATCCAAATCTTTTCAAAATTATCTGAACACGGATGTAGGTAAATCTAAGACATCAATTTGGTTTTTGGGACTCACAGGCCACAACCGACCTTGGATGAACATGTGCCCAAAAGCAAGTTTAAACGTTTCAATGAGAAAAACAATTTTTGTGTTAAACATTTCTCCGTTCAAGGTCACCTTGAGAACCGAATCGCTCATGCGACCCATTAGACATCAACCAGACGGGTTTATTGCCCGGGCCATCTTTTACTAATGGTCGATCTGTAGTGCATCGGCTTCAACTTTTGCATACGAGATGAATTATATATGTAAATCAATTATATCGAGGGGAAAAGACAATCCATGTGAAAAACTCTGTCATCAGAGGTTGTCTTCGTGCGTAATAGGCCAAATATTACTCTGAATGGAAATTTTTGACATTTCGAGTACAATTTCGGCCCTTGAGATGAGACGGATAGTGATGACCCAAACATCAAAGTTGTTCATTTCAAGCACATGGTGATTTTTGATATTGGACACTTTTTCATTTGATGCCATCTTAATCATGTTTTCTGCCACGCCAAAAACTGGTGTCAACACGTCGTTGAACCCATGATCCATAATGCCGATCTCAACAGGAAATACTACTTCCAAGGAAATGCATCTCAAACAGTTGAAGCCCATTCTTGTTAGTACCAGACGGCTAGGCCTAGCTCGTGTGCTGTGCAACAGCAAGAACTGACAGGTCATCTCTGAATACTGAAGCATATGTACACATGGGTCGGTGGCGGTCAAACATGACGGAAGATAATGGCGATAAATCATGAGATCGTGTACTAATTAATACAGGATTAAGATGACCTTGTGGGATGGTAACAGAAGTTATCGTTGCATCTCTATAAAGGATTTCGCCACTTTGTATTCAAAAACCAAACCACCATTGAATACATTGCAATACTGCGGCAAGCAACACATCAAACCCAAAGAGAAAGAAAACTAAATAAATGCCAACAACTGCAACTTGACAAAGCGCGGAAGACCCGCGACCGCTGCGCCCTCCGAAAACAAACGACCACAGCCCAAGGCTCTGATCTACCGTGAACTACCCGGACAAGTCCTAGGGTTTCCCCCAGTACGCGAAGGCAGGTGGGGGATAGCTACTCCCGACACCATCCAAGAAGGGATAGTGGCACCCACCGGTGTCACCGCATCTGAGATGGACGAACCGGCGAGGATTTCTCCCACACGCCAAACCGCACCGGCCAACCAGAGCCGACCAGCCAAACAACCGCCCAACCATTCACCATCACGGTTACGCCGCCACCAATGTCGTCTCGCTGCGAGCACCACCAAGAGGCAAAGAAGACGCGAGAGAAGATCCAAACGACGAGAGCAGCAGCACCAAGGCCGAGCGGGAGGGAACCACCTCCACCGCCGTCGTGCGAGAGGCGTGCGCCTCCGGCACCGTCGCAGTAGCCATCTGGACATGGCAGCTGGGCATACAAGGCCACCCCTGGCCCTGCCAGACCCGAAATGGGCCCACAAAGCCCCGCCAGCAACGCTGCAGCAGGCTGGCGTCGACGCCGCCAGCACCCCGCCAGTTATCGCCGCTCGCCACCGCCTCCTGAGGGACACGCCTGTCGCCGGCCCGACCTGGCTCGGATGGGGCCCGAAGGGCCCAGATCTGGGCACAGCGGGCGCCGCCAGCCCGCGCCGCTGCGCTGCCCTGCCGCCACCCAGAGCTCGCCCCCGCCCGCGAAAGGAAACCCCGCCGCAGCGCCGGACCGCCGCCGCCTGAAGACACCGCCGAAACGCTCTGTCCTGCGCCGGAGAAACGCTAGACGGGGAAGGGCTGGGGGCCGCCACCGCCAACGTCGCCCGGGCCAGGCCCGCGGCGGGCATCGGCGACGGCGGCAGGGGGAGGAGAGAGGGGGAGGGGTCGCGGGGAAGGAGGGGAGGCGCTGCCGGCCGATGATTGATGCGTGGCTTGGATGATTGATGGAATAAAAACTTCCGTTATCACGCACGATACTCCAGTATTACTATTACATCTGAGATCCAGTTAGATCATGGATGGCAAACGAAGACCAACTAACCAACTCTTGTGCCCATAAATACGAGGCCTTGCTAGCAAGCACTCACATCAACCAAAGCTTCCGGAAAACACTTCCAGTTGGCTGGCTAGACCTTCAGGCCGCAACGTCCTTCGTCCGCTAGCTCCTGCAATGGCTCCCAGCTCCATGCTTAAGATGGCCGCAGTTTTCATGCTGGCCCTGTTCGCTCGACAGCTGCTAATGGCCACCCCGACGACGGCGTCAGCAAGCATCTGCTATCAGACAGCGTATAAGTGGTGCATCGAGAGTGCTAATCCTATTTTCAGTGTTGTCTACTGCGAAACTGAGGCTTTCAAGATCTGTCAGCACTGTCCGTGAGGCATGGCAAAGAGGAAAGGAATACAACACATGGACCTCACCGGGGTGTCGACTATCTTTCCTTTACTTCCATTTGTCATGCGTCAGTTGCTTAACAAGGTATTTGCCTTCTTTCGGGTCAACATGTTTCTTTGCTTTTAGCAAAGATTCATCGGATAAATTGTTCCTTCATTTTCGCCAATGGCTGCCCTATCAGCAATGCCCACTATCTCTCCCCCTCTATCTCTGTGTCTGAAATAGGCCACATGGGCATTCCTTTGCGGCATTTTCATCTGAGTTGTAAATAACTGTGTGAGAAAAATAAAGTATGCTAAAAAATATATACGTTAACCGCAAGCTGGGTTGCAAATATCATCTTTACACAACTAGGGAAAACCCTAGTAGTAGCGCAAGTTTTGAGGCCATCAGCAGCGCGGGTAGCCGCGCTACAACTACGGCGCTACAGCTAACTATTAGTAGTAGCGCGGTCCGCGCCCGCGCTACTACCGTTGACTATATCAGCAGCGCTTTTTCGGAACGCGCTACTATTAATTAGCTGTAGCGGTTTTTTAGCCCCACGCTACTGCTATATCTTTCATCATTTTCCCCTCACTACCTACCCCGTATCAGTTTCAATAAACTGCAATTTCCAGATACTAGGTATTAGTAGATGTCAATTTCATAAAGCATTATAGGTAGTAGGTAGTAATCCCTCCATTCCAATTTACTCGTCGTGGTTTTAGTTTCAATTTAAACTAAAACCACGACAAGTAATTAACTAAAACCTCGACGAGTAATTTGGAACGGAGGGAGTACTAGATAACAATTTCATATATAGTCAACATGCATCCTCAAGCAGTACTAGGTGATATCGACGGCAATCATCATATGTAGTTCTAGATGATATTGACAACGATCATTATATGTAGTTCTAGATGATATATACGACGATCATCATATGTAGTTCTAGATCATATCGACGACGATCATCATATGTACTTCTAGATGATATAGCCACACACACATATGTAGTTTTAGATGATATCGATGACGATCATCATCCTCAAGCCTGTGCAGTGGGTGTTCCTAATAGTAATTAGGATTGCCTGTCCAACACGAAGATTCTTGCCAAGGAGGAATCTTTTCCACCCAACCGAGTTTAAGTGTGTCCGATCGTCCGCGTCCATGCGATAAGTACAGGTTGTGACGGAGACCCGTGTGGTAAGGCATAGTCCAGCTGAGCCTTCTTCATCAGACTCGATACCACAACTCACAGATAGAATATTTGCCAATTTCTGAATAAGAAAAACATATCAATTAATAAATAGCCTCGTACATACTCTTGCAAATATATTTCTATCAAGTATAGATTTCTACACTATCAAAAGACACAGTACTACACATTTGTACTAAGCATGAATTCTACTAATAAGTATATATGGATTATCTACACTATTAATACTTCCTTAGATTCTACACTAGTAAGCATGTGATCGCACTCTACACTAAAGCATATCATCGACTAGATTCGACACAGCATATCGTTGGACTCTACACTAAGCATATCATCAAATAATTTGCATTTGTAAGTATAACATATCATATCATGTTGATCGACCATGGTACCTGTCAGGCGGATCACGAATGGCACCCCGACAAAGTCATCACGTGGCGGAATTATGTCCCACAGGTTGCACACCTCCTCCTCGCTCAGCTTTATTCTTTGAGCTATGATGGCTTCATGAAGTGTGTCTTCATCATCTTCATCGAGTGGGTCCTCATTATCTTCATCATCTTCGTCATCTTCATCATCTTCCACCAGGTTGATATAAATGACAGTCAGGTTGGGTCTTTCTGCTCTGAAGGAGAAGCTGATCAACTCACCACCAGTAAGATGCATGCGGGCGAGGCCCATCCATCTCCTCCAATCTGTGACATATTGCGTCATTTCTCGACCTCCATAGTGTACGCCCCCTGGGAGCCTCAAATGTCACAGTGTCTCCTGTCAGCTTGTTGAATTTCAACCTCACACTGCATGGGACGATCTGTGTAAAAAAAGCAAAATGACACAATGCAGTAATGCCAACACTAAAAATAAAATAGTTGTTACAATTCATATAATTTTTTACCACCGCATGATGAAAACTCAGCTGGAAGTAGATGTCGAACAGCTTGCAAGTTGCAAGGCTGCTGGCGCACCTTGACTTGCACAGTCTACATGGGGGTGGTGGTGGCGGCGCCATTTTGCTAAAGCAATATGCGCAAAGGATTAACGATCCACTTCACAGGAAAGAAAAACAGTAGCATGTGATATTTTTGATTCTTCTTCAGTTATATTTTCATAGCTTACTAACACCTTCTAGAATAGAACCAACATCTAGCAGGCAAATGCCTAATCTTCAGTGAGAAGCAATTTGATTCTTCTTCCGTGAGAAGCAATTTGATGGACAATTATAATCAACTTGCCTACTAAATCAACTAAATCAACTAGCCTACTAAATCAACTTGCCTGCTAAATCAACAAAATCAAATTGTTCTAAATCAACTAAATCAACTAGCCTACTAAATCAACTTGCCTACTAAATCAACAAAATCAAATTGATCTAAATCAACTAAATCAACTAGCCTACTAAATCAACTAAATCATATGAACTAAATCAAAATGTTGCAGATGAACTAGCCTACTAAGTCAAAATGTAGCAGGCAGGAGGGGTTGTGGATGGAGGAGTGAGGAGGGAGAAGGAGGGGCGACTGGAGGAGGGAGGAGCGAGTAGGACGGAGGGGGAAGGGCGGAGCGAGGAGGGGCCGACCGACAGCGAGTGGAGGGAGGATGGAGGAGGAGGGATGTACCGAGTCCAGCGAGGAGGAGGAGGTGACGGCGGCGCAGAGGGAGGAGGTTAGGCACCGGCGGCCAGGAAGGGAGGACCGGCGTGGGGGTTGAGGGGGAGATCGAGTGAGTGTGAGTGTGAGTGGATCGGATAGAGGAGAGCGTGGGTGGTGGGTATCGGTGTCAAAACCGGCGGATCTCGGGTAGGGGGTCCTGAACTGTGCGTCTAAGGCTAATGGTAACAGGAGACTGGGGACACAATGTTTACCCAGGTTCGGGCCCTCTCAATGGAGGTAATACCCTACTTCCTGCTTGATTGATCTTGATGATATGAGTATTACAAGAGTTGATCTACCACGAGATAAGAGAGGCTAAACCCTAGAAGCTAGCCTATGGTATGATTGTTGTTTTGTCCTACGGACTAAACCCTCTGGTTTATATAGACACCGGAGGGGGCTAGGGTTACACAAAGTCGGTTACATAGAAGGAGATCTACATCCGAATCGCCAAGCTTTCCTTCCATGCCAAGGAGAGTCCCATCCAGACACGGGACAAAGTCTTCAATCTTGTATCTTCATAGTCCCACAGTCCGGCCAAAGCATATAGTCCGGCTGTCCGGATACCTCCTTATCGAGGACTCCCTCAGTAGCCCCTGAACCAGGCTTCAATGACGATGACTCCAGAGCGTAGATTGTCTTCGGTATTGGGAAGCGGGTTCCATCTCCGAATACTCCAAGATAAATTCCGAACACATGGACCGTGTCCGGCTCTGCGAGACAAATTTCACATACTACCATAGAGAGAATAATACACCACCAATCTAATATGCTGACAACTCTTCGTAGTGTGACATCACGCCATGGTCCGGTAATAATTCGAACCGCTTTTCACAATCAGCTCCCGCACACATCACAAGGCGGTTTCTATGTCACGTCTTGTCAAAGCAGAGATCGTGTCCCCTTATCACGGGATCTCCATCAATCGAGGCGCTTGGAAAATAAGTGATTTCAAGAGGCAAGTGGGGAGGCGCACATTCTGCATCGCCTTGATAAAGGGACAAGGATCTGCCATTTTCACCCACGCCTTCTTCCTCCTTTGCTCATCCGTTCTCGCACCCTCGAGCTCCAGCGCCCAAGTTCTCACCTTCTCCGTAGGACCGCAGTATGTCCGGAGCGGGAGGCAAGTGGATGGCCTCCTCTGTCACAGAGGAGGACATTACCAAGCTTCGGGCGGCCGGATACCTAGCTGAGAGCATCGCGCACAGGCTTCCGGCAGAGGGACAGATCACCCCCACCCCAAAGTCTCGGGAGAGAGTAGTATTTCTCCCTCACTTCGTCCGCGGACTAGGATTTCCACTCCACCCGTTTGTCGCGAGCTCATGTATTACTACTGGCTAGATTTCCACGATCTAGCCCCGAATTTCGTCCTCAACATCTCGGCGTTCATCGTCGTATGTGAGGCCTTCCTCTGCATCAAGCCCCATTTCGGCATGTGGCTGCAAATCTTCTGCATGAAGCCGAAGATCGTGAGCGGCCAACAGGCGGAGTGCGGAGGCGCCAATGGCAATGGCAGACATATCAGCAATGCCCAATCTCTCTCTCTCTCTCTCTCTCTCTCTCTCTGAAAATTTCCACATCGGCATTCCTTTGCGGCATTTTCATGTGAGTTGAATAAAGTATGCTAAAAAATATATATGTGAGTCGCAAGCTCCTTTGCAAATATCATCTGTAGTCGAAGCTTCTGGCAAAAAACGAGCATTCCAATTCCCCCATTCACATTCATCATGGTGAAGTAGATACACATGAACCAATACACCGTGTAACATGTTCGGCATTGTAGCCATATCCCTTGTTCATACAATTGTGTATCTGTCGCTTCTTAAACAGGAATTCATATCTCTTCTCTCAATTCTGTATATATCTAAACACGGACCCTAGCCGCCTTGCGGCTCACCCTAGGGCGAAACCGGAGGCATCCCCGCCGCACATACCTTCACTACGTCATTCGTCAGCCCTCATCGCCGCCTCTGGCTATGGCCTCCCACGTCGGCTTGCTGGTGGAAGCGGGCCTCCTCATAACGTCTGCCTTCTCGTCTTGTGTATTCCCCATCTAGTCCCCTCGATGGTCGGCATGATCGGACTCGTCGCCATGCGGGTTTAGCGGCTGCTCGCGATCTACTACAGGTGGATGCTGCTTGGTGGTAGATAAGCCGCGGTGCTCCTGCATCGTGTCATACATCCTGCAGGGAGAAGCTCTCACGGCTGGACAAAAATTGTTCCTAGGTGCACTGCCTGTAGCTGAACTCGGTGAGAATCGTTGCTAGTAACTCTCACTGTCCCATGGCCCGGCTATTGTGCACGCTTTGGCTTGGTCAAGTCACACTGCACTCATTCTCCTCACACCTATGCTCCCTCATGGACGGGCACCTCTTCCGAGGACGGGGTGGTGCCTCCATGGATCAGATCCATGGCCAGGATGGCACGGGGTCCTTCATGGTAGGGCGGAATTACCTAGCTTAGGATGTCGCAGTGTCCACTCCTAGCTAGATGACCTTGCCGAGAAGCCGCAACAGGTAGTTGTGTTGTCCTTCTCACGGTGGCAGAAGGGGCCATCAGGCTTGTTACAAAGGGATAGAGAGAGATTGGTGTGATCATTTTTTAGTGCTTGAGCCTCTAGGCATATATATAGGAGTACATGGTCAACTTGGAGTACAAGATAAGCCAGAACATATCCTGGTCTATCTCGTATTTCCTAACTAATCATATATAATACTCAACATTTCCCGTGGGTAAAAACGGTTACGATGCAGATTTATCCATGTAATGTATTTCTTTCGAAATATTAGCTATGAAGTAAACTAACAATTTCTACTTCCACTACTAGGTAAAAGCCTGGCAGTAGCGCTGGTTTTTGGCCTATCAGTAGCGCGCTCAGGTGCGCTACTGATAAGGCGCTACAGCTAAAGCTTAGCAGTAGTGCCTGCTGGCACGCGCTACTGCTATATCTACTTAGTAGTAGCGCTTACCCAGACAAACGCTACTGCTAATTACTAGTAGCGCTTTCATGAACAATCGCTACTACTATTTTTCCTAGTTCCTTTTTTTATTTTAGGTCGTATTCATACACCTATATACAATTTTTCATACAGTAGCAATTTAGAGATTGTTTTAACATCATAATGAGTTATTAAATCACTAGGTGAAAGAACTTTGGATTAGTTTCAAGTGCATGGATCCAGAGTAACCAATGGTCACTTTGGATCCATCCATTCGAAACTAATCCATGGTTCTTTCACCCAATGGCATAATAACTTATATATCATCATCATCATAATATCATTAACAACTTATCATCATAATATATCATTGTCAAATAACTCCTCATAATCATCATTTTCGTCCATGATGAGACATCATATAACAACTTCGTCACTAGTTATATAACAACTCCTACTCATCATCATCATAGTACTCATAATCACTACTCCTACTCAGCATCACCGTCAAGTCTAAGACATTGTAGTGATATATAATCAACACTAACTAAT
The DNA here is from genome assembly GCF_002162155.2 of Triticum dicoccoides. Lineage (NCBI taxonomy): Eukaryota > Viridiplantae > Streptophyta > Magnoliopsida > Poales > Poaceae > Triticum > Triticum dicoccoides. Next base: position 861,732,077 of record NC_041385.1, on the reverse strand, counting down.
TGTTCTTAATACTTAGGACATACTCCTCTCTCCTAGCTAAAATACCATAAAACAGATAAACCGGTCCTTCGCCATAATGGAGAATGGACATAAACCTATCACCAACTTGTGGCTTGCGCACATTCATTTTGTCTCCAATTATTTGCGTGTGCGCATTCATCACTTTGCTCCATTCTTTGATTTTGAGCCTTCCATCATTTGAAGAAATCGAGTATGCAGTATGGTAAGTCTACGAAGGAGTTGGTCGTAAGCTAACCATATGCATATCACCTTCGGTACATAGCATGTCAGGCACAACCTTCTTCAGGAGCCTCGGTTCAAAAACGAAATAGTAACGTATATAGTTAGCAATGTAGTTTACTTAAGAATAATGTATGCAATGACGTTACCATCATTAACAAAATCTTACCAAGTTTTTGGCAATGAAGTTACCATCAAGCAATTTATGGACTAGTGGCACGTATCTAGTATAATTTGGGATGATAGAGTGACTGGTTTTAAAGGCCTCAACATCTTCTATGAATGAGACAAGATAGCCTTTCTCCTCACAATTAAGCTTGAAGTCATAGCTATAGTATGTGATGTCTACTACCTTCCGAGTATTTCTTGAAGATAAGAAATAAGCTCACAATTATAAATAAATAAGTTTAGTATGTATGAACACCAAATATTTTTAAATTAACAACATAAATTACTAAACTTAACGAATTAGTTTGACAAACTCACATCTAGGTAAAACTGGAGGCATATCCACATCCACCCAGATGTAGATATTATCATCATCATCATAATCTTCGGGACGAATATCAAATCTTATTCGCATTCCCTCCTCAAATTCATATGCCTTACAGAGAGCTTCCCAATTAGAGCAACCGAAATGGGACCGATCGAACGCATTGTAAAACTTAACCAGAAACTCATAACCATGTTCAGTTCTTAAGTGAGCCCTCCTCGTCTCCACATTCTCAAAGTCATCTAAACCAAAACCAAGCTTCTCCCATACATATGGTCTAGCATGGCACGGGATGTACTAGTCGAATTGAAAAAAAAATCCATAAATTACACGTTGAACAAAAGAAGCACAAGTGATGATATTTATTATGATGAAATGCTTGTCGTTGCATACCGTACAAACATCGAAAGTCTCTTCCAGCTTCACGGTGAAAAACATATCATTTTGCAGGTGAGGAAACCTGTCGCACACACCACGGTCATCGTAGCAGTACCCGCACTCCGGGATCCCTTCGTCATCAGACATCTCCTGTGTTCAAAATTCAAAGATTATAACTCAACGGCAAAACCCAAAAAATCCGGCATGACCTTAGCTAAAAAGGACATATCGAGCGCCTAAAATTTGCCGGAACGGAAATTAATCAACACTCTGGCAAAACATAGGCCACTTATCGATGGTCATTGCCTTTCAATGGTTCAAAATATGAAAAAAACATTTGAAAATATCTTATATATAACCCTAACACTAAATAAACTAGTTTTATTAACTACTTACTAAATAAAGTAGTTCTATTAAGCACTTACTATAAATAAACTTGTTCTATGAAGCACTTACCAAATAAACTAGTTCTATTCAGTACATAATATAAATAACTAGTTATATTAATCACTTACTAAATAAACTATTTTCTATTAAGCACTTGCTAAATTTTCTTACTTCTATTTTATTCAAAACACCTACACTTGCTATAAAAGTACGATTTG